>NC_041390.1:76532689-76533520 GCF_002162155.2 Triticum dicoccoides
GGTGATGAGGTGACCAACCGAGTGGCGACGCGCGGAGCGGCCGAGTGGTGATGAGGTGACCAACCGAGTGGCGACGCGCGGGGCGGCCGAGTGGTGATGAGGTGACCAACCGAGTGGCGACGCGCGGAGCGGCCGAGTGGTGATGAGGTGACCAACCGAGAGGCGACGCGCGGAGCGGCCGAGTGGTGATGAGGTGACCAACCGAGTGGCGACGCGCGGAGCGGCCGAGTGGTGATGAGGTGACCAACCGAGTGGCGACGCGCGGAGCGGCCCAGTGGTGATGAGGTGACCAACCGATTGACGAGGCCCGGAGCGGTCGAGTGAAGTAGACGCGTCCCGCAGAGTGACGATGCACGGGGCGTTCCGCAGAGTTACCATGTGCGGGGCGTCCGAATGAATGTAGAAGTTCCCGTCCAACAGAATCAGTCGTTGATCAGAAGAACCTCTCCATCTGCCGAGTAACCTTCGCCGGTGAGAGGAGTGTGTCCCAACGCCGGAATCCGATGCGTGTGCGCTGTGGAGGCCGCCGTGTCTGGGACGCGGATCGGCGCCCGCGCTCGTGTTACGTTCGGTCTGCACTTCACCGCGGAGGGAATCATCACACGCTGTCGACTGCTGGAGCCGCCGCCTGTGGGGGCATGGCCAGTGCTGGCACTCCGCCACGGAGACCGCGGTTGAGCAGTTGGGTGGAGAAAAGAGCCGCCGTGTGCTCACGCGGCATCGGGCAGTCGACGCCTGAGGGAGAGGTCGCCGAGTGGGTCGCGCCTTGCAGTCGACCCCGGTAGATGGAGCAGCGTTGCCGGCTGCTACGCTTCGTTGCTCGGTGGAGCC
>NC_041390.1:76533714-76536736 GCF_002162155.2 Triticum dicoccoides
CTGATTGGTGATGAGGTGACCAACCGATAGCGACGCGCGGGGTGGCCGATGAGGTTACCAACCAAGAGGCGATGCGTGAGGCGGCCAAGTGGTGATGAGGTGACCAACCGATGGCCACGCGCGGGGCTGCCGAGTGGTGATGAGGTGACCAACCAAGTGGCGACGTGCGGGGCGGTCGAGTGGTTATGTGGTGACCAACCGAGTGGCGACGCGTGGGGCGGTCGAGTGAAGTAGACGCCTCCCGTGGAGTGACGATGCGCGGGGCCTTCGAGTGAAGTGTTAGCGTCCCATGAAGTAATGACGCATGGATCGTTCGAGTCATGTAGACGCATCCCGCGAAGCGGCGACGCACAGGGCGTCCGAGTCAGGCAAGTTAATGATGACGCGAGCAGTTTCGTGACCGTGTGCAGGGCGCGTGCAGGATGGCTGAGGACATGTCGAGTCGAGCGATGATGAAGGGGCGGCCGAGTGGCGGCGCACGAACGGACGATCGAGCGCCAGTGATCCGGTTTGGTCCCAGTGAGCTGGTCCCATCTGAGAGTGACCATACCGACTAGAGGAAGATGTTGCCGAGTGGTTGAAACCGGAGGGAGTGTGTGCCCACGCTGCGCCAGGCAGACAATACAGAAGGAATGAGCCGCCGAGCACCCGCAGAGGCTGCCGCCAAACCATCAACGTCAGAGGGAGAAGCTGCTGGGCATGGCGGGAGACGCTGTTGTGTGCGAGGCCGGAGCCAGCTTCGAGTTGCGGCGGTGTGATGTTGGGTCCATCGTACAGGCTATCGGCGAGCGCTTGGAGTCGGACGAAGGAACCGCCAGGGATTCGCCAACGCCTGCCGCCGCAAATGCCGTTACCATGCATTGATGGAGTTGACCACGTCCAAAACCTGTATCATGCATGCAGGAGGTGATAATTAGGCAAGAGTTAAGGCTGTTAATGCATGCAAGGGAATTTTTCCTTTCCCACGTCCATTTATCCCCTGCATGCAGGAAATAAATGGGAAGGAATTAAGGTTAGAGGGAGAGTTAAAGGCGGGGCACACAGCTCCCTAGTCGTCCATGGTGCGCGGTGGCGGCGGCTTTGGCATGGACCCATCATGAGGTGAGGCGGCCCGTGAGAAGTGCGGGACGGCGTTGTCCTGCGAGGCCGCGTGCGGGCGGAGCTACGCTGGGCCTGAGGCTCCCCGCGGAGGTCACCGTCGAGCTGTCGGCCTCATTGTCACCGACGAGCCACCGCAGAGGTGCGGCCGCATCTGCAGAGGACGAAGCTCTGCTTGCTGGCTCCTGCGCTTCATCGCTCGGGGAGTCGGCCGGCCGGCTGGGACTACCTAGCCCGGGCAGAAGCTGCAGCCAAGCCACCAATCGGAAGGAGGAGCGGCGCGCTGCTAGGCATGGCGATCCGTCGAGGCGATGGAGGAAGATGTCGAAGAGCGGAACCGCCGTGTGTCCGCGTCGCCGTCATGCAGCTTATGCTCTGTGCTGCGTTAGGTCTGCGCAAGATGACCACCTGAACTGGCGTCTGTTACTCTTTGATTCTTGTACATGCTTGAATCGATCGGCATGACGTCCTGTGAAGATGCATCTTTTCTCCTCCTTTTTTGATGCTTCTGTTACTCGCTGCTGAGATGAATAGTATGAACAATAAGAATCGAAAATAAACATAGATGAATAAAATAAAAACCATCTGCATCGCGGCTTGATAGACAGCATGCCCCATGGTGGGCGCCAACAGTTGTGATACCGATTCCGACAATAAGAGGGGGGTAGGATAAAGGAGCATGATCTATCGAGATGCATATGGGTGACACGGTGGTTTTAGCGAGTTCGGGCCTTTCACGGTGGAGATAACAACCCTATGTCTCGTGCTCCGGAGAGGCTTTGTTTTATCTTAGTATGTATCCCGAGATTACAACGAGAGGAGAACGGATCTCCGTAGTCCTAAGACTAATGGTGAAAAAGAGAGAGAGATGGAAGAAAAGAGCCCTCTAGTCTAGTGGTGGGGGTGGCTTATATAGAGTGCGTCACCCCCTCACCCCTTATGTTACACGATGGAGTATCAATGCCATAATGCCTGCCCACTACAAAACCGTCATGCTGACTATTGGTCTTTGCATATCCAGTGAGTTACACGGCCGAGTGGAATGAGCTCGTCGAGTGAAGTGCCGTGCTTCAAGTGGTTGTTGCCGTCCGAGTGACTTTCAAGTTGCGGTACATCTAGACGACGATCTGGCCCAGGGGCCCGGTACAAAGTATACGGTGTCCATGGGTAGGGCCTTTAGGTCAGGCCTGTTACCCTACCCCCAAACATGTCCTCGTCATATGGTGCTGGTGAAGATGTTGATGGAGATTGACCCCCTCCCGATGAGAGAATTTATGGTGATGACGATGGTGACGATTTCCCCCTCCTGAAGGGATGTTTCCCCGACAGAACAGCTCCGCCGGAGCCCTAGATTGCTTCCGCTAAGGTTCCGTCTCGAGACGGCGGCGCTTCACCCTGAAAACTTCCTTATGATTTTTTCAGAGAAAAAGACACCTTATACCAGAAAATGGGCATCGGGGGGCTGCCAGGTGGCCCACGAGGCAGGGGGCGCGCCCAGGGGGGTAGGGTGCGCCCTCCACCCTCGTGGATGGTGGGTGGCCCCCTCTGGTGCTTTCTTCGCCCGATATTTTTAATATATTTCAAAACTGGCTTTCGTAGAGTTTCATGACTTTTGGAGTTGTGCAGCATAGGTCTCTAATATTTGCTCATTTTGCAGCCCAGAATTCCAGCTCCCGGCATTCTCCCTCTTCTTTTAAACCTTATAAAATAAGAGAGAAAAGGCATAAGTATTGTGAAATAATGTGTAATAACAGCCCATAATGTAATAAATATCGATATAAAAGCATGATGCAAAATGGATGTATCAACTCCCCCAAGCTTAGACCTCGCGTGTCCTCAAGCGGAAGCCGATATCGAAAAATATGTCCACATGTTTAGAGATAGAGGTGTCGATAAAATAAAATACGGACATGAGGGCATCATG
>NC_041390.1:76537075-76542358 GCF_002162155.2 Triticum dicoccoides
TCATATGATTTCTTATGCTGAAGTACCAATCTATTCACAATGTAAAATATGAATCAGAAACTTCATTGAAAAACTAGCAAACTATAGTCTCAGTCATTGAAGCAATTATAATTTATCATAACATCGAAAAGAGTCAATATAAGAGCTTTTCAGCAAGTCCACATACTCAACAATCATTTAGTCTTTCACAATTGCTAACACTCACGCAATACTTATGGGTATGAAGTTTTAATCGGACACAGAGAAAGATAGGGGCTTATAGTTTTGCCTCCCAACTTTTTACCTCAAGGGTAACGTCAACAATAATGCTTTATGAAAACCCACATCCAATTGAATATATATATCAGGATCTTTCCAACACACAGTGCTTGCCAAAGGATAAAGTGTAAAAAGGAAAGGTGAAGATGGCCATGACTCTTGTATAAGGTATAAGACAAAAATAAAAGATAAGCCCTTCACAGAGGGAAGCAGAGGTTGTCATGTGCTTTTATGGTTGGATGCACAAAATCTTAATGCAAAACAACGTCAACTTATATTGCCACTTGTGATAAGGACCTCTATTATGAAGTCCGTCGCTTTTATTTCTTCCATATCACAAGGTCATATAAAGCTTATTTTCTCCACGCTAATAGATCATACATATTTAGAGAGCAATTTTTATTGCTTGCAAAAATGACAACTTACTTGAAGGATCTTACTCAATCCATGGGTAGATATGGTGGACTCTCATGGCAAAACTGGGTTTAAGGATATTTAGAAGCACAAGTAGTATCTCTACTTGGTGCAAAGAATTTGTCTAGCATGAGGGGGAAAGGCAAGTTAAACATGTTCCACTACTGCACGATATTGCTAACGCGACACTACGATCAGAGACCCTTCGACGAAACTGTGTGCGATGCCATAATTGCAAATGGTGGTGTAAAATAACCGTAAAAAAGGTGCAAAATGTTTGCGATGGAGGATGCATCAAACATGGTTCAGATATTAGTTGCGTGTGCGATGCAGGGCATACGGTTCAGCTCAATTAACTGTTTGTGATGAGGAGGAACAAAAGAAACGGGCAACCAGATGAAGGTGTGTGCGATGTATAGCATACGGTTCACTCGGATGAACTGTTTGTGATTAGGAAACATAAAAGAAATGGTCAGCCCGATCCAGGTGTGTGCGATGTACAACATACGGTTCACTCGGATGAACTGTTTGTGATTAGGCAAGAGAACAAAAATGGTTCAATATAACAAGATGTGTGTGATACGTGGCAAACAGGTCTGTAATCAGAAATGTGTGCGAAGACCGATAATAACACAGGCGATTGCTTCTAATAAGATGTATGTGATATGCTCTATCTACACAACATCTATTGGCCATTGTGGGACGGGCGGTCAGCCGGATACGCCATAAGGATGCGAAGAGGCATTCCTATCAGCAAGGACTAGCTGTTCCACCAGTAGCTCATGTAAGAAAACTATCAAGTTAAGTGTGCTCAGGCTAGAGTAGCCATCAGATCGGTGACTGGAACATCGAGGTCCTTGTTTTTATTTTATTTTTATTTTTAACACATGTTAAAGAAGGTCTACCGCATTACTTTCTGAAAATGTGTGTTGGCATACGTGGCATACGGTTGATCTATTCGACCTGTTTGTTTTTATTTTACTTTTAATTTTTAACACATGTGAAAGAAGGTCTACCGCATTACTTTCTGACAATGTGTGTTGTGGGCAAACGCTTGCTAGTATTCAACCGTTTTGGATTAATGAATTCATCACTGACGGGTTCCCTAGTGTGGTCCGTGTTCATCTGATTATCATCTACTTCTTGTGCTAGCTCGATGTTCCTTCTATGCTAAGTTTCCATTAACTGATGATGTTTTATGAACATGCCATCGTTTCCCGCTATTTCCTCACCTGTTTCCCGCCACCCTGCTATATTGCGCATAGGGGGCGTGCGGCGCACGAAGGCGACAAGCGTAGCCAGTAGCACATCCACCTTTTCCAAGCATGCCAACCCACCAAAGCGCCGCCTCTGCCATCAACCTCGTCAATGAGGAAAACGAGCAGGCGCCACGACCCGTCGAGGCCGAGGCACTCCCCGGCGGCACGATGGACGACGCCGCGATGCGCGTCATCGCCAGGGTTGAGAAGGCCTTTGGTGCATGGAACTTGAGCACCACGGATCAAGATAGGCATGTCAGCGCTGACAGGCTACAGCTCGCCGCACAACATGATCGATGGTGTGCCGTAGAGCAAGCTAGGCGCGTCCGCACCGATAGGCCGCGGCTCGCCGCACAACGAGTGTCATGGAATTGTCAGGATAGATGTCCTCGTTGAAAGGACTTAGTCGCAAGGCCAACGCATCTATGTGGTAGCTTGAGAGGGGTTGAGTGGGACGAGAGACGCGAGGTTTTACCCAGATTCGGCCCCTCATGATGGAGGTAAAAGCCTACATCCTACTTCATTGATATTGATGATGATGATCATCATGATTATAAGGGTGCTCTATCTCGAGAGCTATTGATTTGTCTGTCTAAACCTAACTTGAAAATCTGTCCCTCTTGGGGTGCCCTGCCCCTCCTTATATATGTTGAAGGGGTGGCTTACATGACTAGTCCTATTAGGATTAGGATTACTCTATTAAAAGTGGAGTCCTAGTCTTGCTTCCTTTGTAAGGGAATATTCCATATGCCTTTTATCTTAAGCCAGCCCACCATAACACGAGCCGGCCTTCCTTGAACCGCCTACTGGGCCTCCGGATCTTGTTGCTCCTCTGACCCGCCGGCCGGGTCACCAATGAGTCGCCTAGCTCGGTCGGGTCATCATTGAGTGGAGAGATCTGGGCGGGTCACTTAGTGAGTGGCGAAGTCAGGGCGGGTCATTAGTGAGTCGCCAAGTCAGCCCGGGTTATACTTCCAGCCGGGTTACACCGCGGGGTATTTCCCTGACATTAGCCCCCAATTTAATTTGGATTTATCCATGTTAAACTAGTCCTGCAAAATAAACACAAGAACAAATTTTGACGGGTTGGGCTTCGGGTTAAAATTTCTTGGAAGTCGGTACCTGATAATCCTTAAGTTCTTGTCATTTCCTTCTTCTGCACAATCCGGGTCAATATACCAGCTTCATAAACAATTTGCTGACATTGGCTTCTCACATAAATATCATGAAGAACAATTCATTTGATTCAGCTCCCAATGCTTAAAAAATATTGGTCTTGAAATACTCATCTGATTTTCAGCCAACTTGAAGATGTAGAACTTGCCGGTTTATCATTGCCAAAACTGTCGGTTTGTAAATATTGATGGCACCGGGTCATAATTGTTGCTAACATCAAGCTTGAAAGCGTACCTCCTTTATATGCATATCACTTGTAGCCCCCAAGTCTTAAGAAGGGAACGTAGTAACAACGCAAGACTTGCTTCAATATAAATGTTGCAACCTTGAAGAAATCTAGGTTGTTCATCTCAATCACTAATCAAAACCGAATATTCAACATATGTAGCCCCCAAGTGCCGGGTTGTCATGCTTGCAGCAACCTGGGACTTGTAATTGCCTTATGCTCATAAAAACTTCAACCAATGTAGCCCCCAAGGGCCGGGTCATTATGCAATAATGAGCAAGGACTTTGTAGATGTGATCATGTAGATTTGAGCAGCAACGTGTAGCCCCCAAGGGCCGGCTCAGTAAGATAATACCGAGCTGGGACTTTATATATACTTCATTGAAAATAATATCATATGATGCAATCCTCTTCATGGGGCTCGAACCCACGTCCACAAGGTTAAGAGCTTTGTACTCTACCAACTGAGGAATAAACCTTTCAATATAATGGATTAAAGCTTGTGTACCTTGAATTGTTGACATGAGCAATTGGTAGCCCTCAAGGGCCGGCTCATTACAATGTGATGAGTCGGGTCTTTAATAAGGTGAGAAAAAAATGACTTTGCATTAGCCCCCAAAGTGTCATGGTGCATGCTGGCAGTGACATGGGACTTGCATATTTGATGTAATCTCAACTTGAATAATGTAGCCCCCTGCTACCTCTTGAGCACTGCGTTGGATTTCCCCGAAGAGGAAAGGATGATGCAGCAAAGTAGCGTAAGTATTTCCCTCAGTTTTTGAGAACCAAGGTATCAATCCAGTAGGAGGTTGTGCGCGCGTCCCTAGTACCCACACAAAACAAATAACTCCTCGCAACCAACGCGATAAGGGGTTGTCAATCCCTTCACGGTCACTTACGAGAGTGAGATCTGATAGATATGATAAGATAATATTTTTGGTATTTTTGTGATAAAGATGCAAAGTAAAATAAAAGCAAAGGAAATAACTAAGTATTGGAAGATTAATATGGAAGATAGACCGGGGGCCATAGGTTTCACTAGTGCCTTCTCTCAAGAGCATAAGTATTTTAAGGTGGGTGAACGAATTACTGTTGAGCAATTGACAGAATTGAGCATAGTTATGAGAATATCTAGGTATGATCATGTATATAGGCATCACGTCCGAGACAAGTAGACCGACTCCTGCCTGCATCTACTACTATTACTCAACTCATCGACCGCTATCCAGCATGCATCTAGAGTATTAAGTTCATGAAAACAGAGTAACGCCTTAAGCAAGATGACATGATGCAGAGGGATAAATTCATGCAATATGATAAAACCCCCATCTTGTTATCCTCGATGGCAACAATACAATACGTGCCTTGCTGCCCCTACTGTCACTGGGAAAGGACACCGCAAGATTGAACCCAAAGCTAAGCACTTCTCCCATTGCAAGAAAGATCAATCTAGTGGGCCAAACCAAACTGATAATTCGAAGAGACTTGCAAAGATAACCAATCATACATAAAAGAATTCAGAGAAGATTCAAATATTGTTCATAGATAATCTTGATCATAAACCCACAATTCATCGGTCTCAACAAACACACCGCAAAAAGAAGATTACATCGAATAGATCTCCACAAGAGAGGGGGAGAACATTGTATTGAGATCCAAAAAGAGAGAAGAAGACATCTAGCTAATAACTATGGACCCAAAGGTCTGAGGTAAACTACTCACACTTCATCGGAGAGGCTATGGTGTTGATGTAGAAGCCCTCCGTGATGGATGGCCCCTCCGGTAGAGCTCCGGAACAGGCCACAAGATGGGATCTCATGGATACATGAAGTTACGATGGTGGAATTAGGGTTTTGGCTCCGTATCTGATCGTTTGGGTGTACGTACATATATATAGGAGGAAGGAGTACGTCGGTGGAGCAACAGGGGACCCATGAGGGTGGAGGGCGC
>NC_041390.1:76542756-76568116 GCF_002162155.2 Triticum dicoccoides
TGGGCTCCTCCTTTGTTTCTTGACGTAGGGTCCAAGTCTCCTGGATCATGTTCGTGAGAAAATTCCGTTTGGACTCCATTTGATATTCCTTTTCTTCGAAACCCTAAAATAGGCAAAAAACAACAATTCTGGGCTGGGCCTCCGGTTAATAGATTAGTCCCAAAAATAATATAAAAATGGAAAATAAAGCCCAATAATGTCCAAAACAGTAGATAATATAGCATGGAGCAATCAAAAATTATAGATACGTTGGAGACGTATCACCCCCAAGTGCCGGGTCGTAAGCCTGCAGCGACTCAGGACTATTCCTTCCATTGTAGAATAAATTATATCCATCGATAAAATAATAGCCATTGCGCTGAAGCGACTTTGAAAACCTCAATCATAATATTGGTTATTCATACGTCTCCAACATATCTATAATTTTTTATTGTTCCATGCTATTATATTATCTGTTTTGGATGTTAATGGGCTTATTTATACACTTTTATATTATTTTTGGGACTAACCTACTAACCCAAGGCCCAGTGCAAATTGCTAATTTTTTTGCCTATTTCAGTGTTTCGCAGAAAAGGAATATCAAACGGAATCCAAACGTAATGAAACCTTCGGGAGAGTTATTTTTGGAACAAACGTGATCTAGGGGACTTGGAGTGGACGTCAAGAAAGAAACGAGGGAGCCATGAGGCAGGGAGGCGCGCCTGCCCCCCATCCTCGTGGGCCCCTCGCAGCTCCACCGACCTACTTATTCCTCCTATATATATCCATATACCCCGAAAATATCCAGGAGCACCACGAAACCCTATTTCCACCACCGCAAGCTTCTATACCCAAGAGATCCCATCTTGAGGCCTTTTCCGGAGCTCCGTCAGAGGGGGAATCTATCATGAAGGGCTTCTACATCAACACCATAGCCTCTCCGATGATGTTTGAGTAGTTTACCACAGACCTTCGGGTCCATAGTTATTAGCTACATGGTTTGTTCTCTCTCTTTGGATCTCAATACAATGTTCTCCTCGACTTCTTGGAGATCTATTTGATGTAACTCTTTTTGCGGTGTGTTTGTCGAGATCCGATGAATTGTGGGTTTATGATCAAGTTTATCTATGAACAATATTTGATTCTTCTCTGAAATCTTTTATGTATGATTGGTTATCTTTGCAAGTCTCTTCGAATTATCAGTTTGGTTTGGCCTACTAGATTGATCTTTCTTGCAATGGGAGAAGTGCTTAGCTTTGGGTTCAATCTTGCGGTGTCCTTTCCTAGTGACAGCAGGGGCAGCAAGGCATGTATTGTATTGTTGCCATCGAGGATAAAAAGATGGGGTTTATATCATATTGCTTGAGTTTATCCCTCTACATCATGTCATCTTGCCTAATGCGTTACTCTGTTCTTATGAACTTAATACTCTAGATGCATGCTGGATAGCGGTCGATGTGTGGAGTAATAGTAGTAGATGCAGAATCGTTTCGGTCTACTTGTCACAGACGTGATGCCTATATACATGATCATGCCTAGATATTCTCATAATTATGCACTTTTCTATCAATTGCTCGACAATAATTTGTTCAGCTACCGTAATACTTATGCTATCTTGAGAGAAGCCACTAGTGAAACCTATGGCCCCCGGGTCTATCTTTTATCATGTAAGTTTCCAATCTATTTTATTTTGCAATCTTTACTTGCAATCTATATCATAAAAATACCAAAAATATTTATCTTATTATTATTATTATCTCTATCAGATCTCACTCTCGTAGGTGACCGTGAAGGGATTGACAACCCCTTTATCGCCTTGGTTGTGAGGTTCTTATTTGTTTGTGTAGGCACAAGGGACTTGCGTGTAGTCTCCTACTGGATTGATACCTTAGTTCTCAAAAACTGAGGGAAATACTTGCGCTACTTTGTTGCATCACCGTTTCCTCTTCAAGGGAAAACCAACGCAATGCTCAAGAGGTAGCAGTTATTGATAACCATAATAAAATTCCAGCCATGTTGGCTATTAAAGATTTGAATAATATAACCCGGTTTGAAAACCTCTACCATTCAATATCATCATGAAAATCCAGCCAAGTTGGGTTATTATCATATACTAGCGACTTAGAGTCTGCCATCCTAACATGTTGTGTAAGTGCATCTAGTGCCCCTTAGTGATTTTGGTGTATTATAGACTTATAGGTTAAGGGACTAATGCGTTTGTGAGTGTACACAGGTCTATAAGTCTATGAGGAGTTTGATATTTATAGAGAAAGTCGACCCTTAAAAATGAAGTTCTTGGACTGAAGACTTTGGATTTCTGAAGACTTTCTGAAGACTTTGAAAGTGAAGAAATTGGTGTGACCTTGAAGACTTGGTATTCATTTGAGGAACATGAAGCATGAAGACTTTTATTTTTGTAGTTTCATTTTCTCTTTCTTGAGTCATAGGAAACACCGTACTGTTAAAGGGGGTCGAGGAAATACTAAGGAAAAATTTCCATGTGATGCTCAACTCAAAATCCTACACCTACCAATCCCTTCGAGTGAAGCCATTGGAAAGCTCATACGGTTCAGTCATATTCTTCAGTGACAGAGAAGAAGTTCTTCTGGTCTCTGAGGAATTTGTTCTGACTGAGGAGTTAGGAATTCACCAGTGCGGATTGCCTACACAGTGAGGAACATGATAGCCCTGAGGAATTTGATACTCAAAATTCCGACCGTTGCTGTGCTATGGGCCAGCTGTCCCAAAATATCTACCCACCTAACGGTCATATCATTGAAGGGCATTTATGTCTTATCATGTCGGGCTGCTCCCTAGGCTATAAATAGCCGCCCCCTACAACCACTAGCTGGTTGGCTGCTCTGAGAGAAACTGACACTTGTCATTTGAGAGCATCCCATCCTCCGAGGACTTTGAGTGAAAATCATCAAGTGAGGAAAATCCAAACCCAAACACCTACAAACCCCAAGTGATTGAGCATCACTGAAGAGATTGATCCTGCGTGGATCCGACGCTTGTTACCTTTGAAGACTATGCATCTTCTAGATGGTTAGGCGTCATGGTCTAGAGCATCCAAGAGGAATTGTGGATCGCCGAGTGACCGAGTCTATGAAGGTTCGGAAGTCACCTGAAGACTTACCACGAGTGATTGGGTGAGGTCTGTTTGACCTTAGCTCAAGGGGAATATGGTGAGGACTGAGTGTTCTGAACTGCGTGTTCAGGACTGGGTGTCCGGGACTGTGTTTCCTCAGGTTTAGATACCTAGCCGCCCTAACCAGACGTACAACTGTCACAGCAGTTGGAACTAGTATACCAAATCATTGTCTTCACCAAGCTACCTGGTTCCATTTCCTCAACCCTTTCATTTCCTCATTTATGTGTTGAGTGCTTGTTCATATCTGTTTGAAGACTTTGACTGAAGACCTCCTCAATTTCCTCAGTTCAATTTCTTTAGTCTGTTTATCTTCATCCTGTGTCATCCTGTGTTTACGCTTTCCGTACTCTGTGCTTGTCTACATTTCATCATGATGACCATGCTTGTGTTATGTTATGTTTACTTCTGCGTACTTATTCCGCTACAATTAGTTCTCCGCTAAGGAATTTCCTCACCCTGAAATTCCTCAATGAAGAATTCATAAAAATCGCCTATTCACCCCCCTCTAGTCGATATAACGCACTTTCAATTGGTATCAGAGCAAGGTACTCCCTTGTTCTGTGTGATTTTGGTTTAACCGCCTGGAGTTTTAGTTATGTCGACCATAGGAATGAAGACTGTAACTTGCCCCATCTTTGACGGTCATGATTATCCCAAGTGGAAGGCCATGATGAAGAAGCGCCTCATGGCGATGAACAACGAACTCTGGACCATCACCGAAATTGGTCTTACTGACCTATGCAAGATGACGGAGGCTGATGATATTCGGAAGTACACGCTACTCAACCTCACGGCGAAGGACATCATCTGCTCCAGCTTGTCACAAAACCAGTTCAGGAACGTTATGCATCTCAGCCATGCGAAACTCATCTGGGACCGACTCTCTAAGGTCTATGAAGGCCACCGATCTCACCATGAACCCTGGTTCGAAGAATTCATGGAATCGCGCAAGGCTATGACTTTCAATCCAGAATCATCATCCTCTGCACCATGCCTTATGGCAAAAGGTGCCAAGGTAACTGATTGCTACTTATCTGAGTCAAGTGATGATGAATCAGGTGATGAATTTGGACCCAGTTATGTTAAACTTGCTTCCCTTGCCACTAAACAACAAAGAGCTTTGGAAAAAGTTCAAAACATGCTAAATGAGAGCGACGATATGTTGGGTGAAGAAATGGATCGTTCAAAAGCATTGGCTGAAAGTCTTCAGGGACTCTAGTCCAAGTTTGACAATCTTCAAGGTCATCATAACACTCTCCTATCTGATCATGAGAAGCTTTCTTATGAATTTCTTCAAAGAAAGCAAGACCTTGAGCAGTTAAGAGTGAGTTATGAAGATCTTCAGAAGGAGTGTGATTCATTAATCGCTCAACAGATCAGCGCTGCTTAGGATGAATTTGTTCCTCCATGCTTGAAGTGCATTGAATGTGAAACTGCTAATTCTTCACCTGAATGCTCAAATACTTCCATTGCTGCAAATTCTTCAACTGCCTCTACTATCACTAATTCCTCATCTGAGGACATTGCTAGTATCACTGATGATGCAGGGCTGAAGGAATTGTATATGGAAGGCATGTACAAAAGCCTCAAAGGGCATCAGGCTCTTTGTGACGTGCTTAAAAAGCAGATTCTAAAAAGGAACCCTAGGAAAGAGGGTATTGCCTTTGAAAGGAAAATCAATGCTGATGGGTCCTACTGGAAACCTGAGCAGTATCCCAAAACCTCATGGGTTGCTGCAAAGGGACCTTCAGTGGATCCATCTACCTTATCTCGCTTTACATGTGAATCTTCATATTCTTCTGATGAGTCAATTAACTCCAACTATAAACTGTTCAAAAATCAGAATGGTGAAGTATTTGCTAGATATGTTGGCACTAACTGCAAGAACGGTTCTCCTATGAAGAAAATCTAGGTTTCCAAAAGGTGCCTTGAAAATCTTCAGGTGAATGTCATCATGACACCACCTGTGAAGAATAGGAACCCCAGACCAAATTCTTCATATGGATCCAAG
Organism: Triticum dicoccoides; assembly: GCF_002162155.2. Classification (NCBI taxonomy): domain Eukaryota; kingdom Viridiplantae; phylum Streptophyta; class Magnoliopsida; order Poales; family Poaceae; genus Triticum; species Triticum dicoccoides. The sequence goes on from NC_041390.1 coordinate 76,547,901, forward strand.
TCCTCATACGGACCAAACTCCTCACGTGGATCAAATTCCTCAAAAGGATCAAAGTCCTCATATGATTATTATCGTGCTAACAACTCTGTTTTGCAGGGAAGATCTAAGGATTATGGATATGTGCATTATTCTTGAAATCATTATGTTCATAAGTCCTCGAAGAATTTCTTTGCTTACTCTTATGCTTACCTAACCACTCTTATGTGAAACGAGGTGGATTGGCATCTATGCCACCTTTCTCTTATGGAGCTCGCAGAATGATGAACTCTTCGCCACCCCTTCAGATGTGGGCGGTGAAGAAAAAGAACTAACCTCTTATGTAGGGTCAGGTCTCCAGACGAACTTAAACGTCTGATGAATTTGCTAGAGACCTGAATATGCTTGAAAGGACGCAAGCTAATCATGAAGAAATGAATTTTCATTTCTCAAGTCCTCATACTATTTTATCTGTTCCATTGTATGATGAAATTGATGTCATATTCTTCACTGATGAAGTATATGAGTTTGTAAGTTACACTAATTCATCTGCAGGATGATCAACCCAAAGCCACTGAGTGGGTCCTCGATAGTGGATGTACAAATCACATGACCGGTGACAGGAGCTTATTGATGGACACTGCTTTATCTTCATCACATCTGAAGCACATCACTTACGCTGACAAAGGAAAAAAGCAAGGTATTGGGTCTAGGTAAGGTTGCAATCTCAAAGGATCGACACATGGACAAAGTCATGCTTGTTGAGTCCTTAGGGTTCAACCTCGTGTCTGTCTCAATGCTTTGTGATCTTGATATGGTGGTTGTCTTTGGCAAGTATCGTTGTGTTGTGATCATGGAAGCTGACAATTCCAAAGTCTTTGAAGGCTTTAGGAGAGGAGATTTGTGTATTGTTGATTTCTCTACAGGACCACAACCTGCTACATGTCTACTTGCAAAAGCTTCAGAAGGCTGGCTATGGCATCGATGAATTGGTCATGCTGGCATGAGGAATCTGCACATGCTCACGAAGAAGAAGCATGTCATTGGCATTGAAAATGTCAAATTCCTCAAGGATCACTTATGCGGAGCCTGTGAAGCTGGAAAGATGACCAAGGCTAAGCATCCAGCAAAAACTATCATGACTACTACTCGACCATTTGAATTGCTTCACATGGATCTCTTTGGCCCTATCCACTATGCCACATTTACTAATGCTGCATCCTTATATGGCTTTGTCATTGTTGATGATTATTCTCGATATACATGGGTCCATATTATCACTTACAAAATTGAAGTGCAGGAAGTCTTCAAACGATTTTTCTCGAGGGCTTCAACCAACTTTGGTGTGAAGATCAAGCACATCAGAAGTGATAATGGAACTGAGTTCAAGAACACTGGCCTTGATGACTATCTTGATGAACTTGGTATCACTCATGAGTTATCTGCTCCTTATACTCCTCAGCAAAATGGCGTCGTGGAGCGCAAGAACATGACTCTTGTTGAGATGGCCCGCACTATGCTTGATGAGTACAAGACGCCTCCTCGCTTCTGGCCTGAGGCAATTGATACTACATGCCACATCATCAACAAAGTATATCTTCACAAATTCTTCAAGAAGACTGCCTATGAACTCCTCACTGACAAGAAACCCAATGTGAGTTATTTCAAAGTCTTCGGTGCTAAATGTTGGATTAGAGATCCTCATCATAGTTCTAAATTTGCACCGAAAGCACATGAAGGTTTTATGCTCGGTTATGGTAAGGACTCGCACACCTACGGAGTCTTCAACACCTGTCATCACAAGGTTGTTGAAACTATAGATGTGCGGTTTGATGAGACTAATGGCTCGCAAAGAGAGCACCTACCTCCTGTGACAGATGAAATACCTCCTGAGGAATCTATTAAGCTCAAGGCTACATAGGATGTTATTCCTACTGAAGAATCTGCTGAAGAAGTTATTCCAGAACATGAAGAACGTCATGCTGGTGCACCTGAGGAAAATGGCGCTAAAGAAAATGCTGATCAAATTCCTCAATGTCAACCCGCTCATCCTTGTATCGCAAATGAAGTGCAAATTGAGAAAATCATCAGCGACATCAACATTCCTGGTCCTCTCACACGCTCAAGAGCTTCACATTTATATAACTTTTGTGGGCACTTTGCTTTCGTCTCTATCACAGAGCCCACTAAGGTAGAGGAAGCATTTCTGGAGCCTGAGTGGATTCAGGCCATGCAAGAAGAATTACATCAGTTCGAGCTCAACAACGTTAGGGAACTGATTAAACGTCCAGATCCTCGCAAGCACAATATCATCGGCACAAAGTGGATCTACCGGAACAAGCAAGATGAAAATGGCCTTGTGGTGAGGAATAAAGCATGACTTGTAGCTCAATGCTACACACAGGTTGAAGGAATTTACTTCGATGAAACTTTTGCACATGTTGCTAGACTTGAGGCTATTCGCATATTACTTTCTTATGCTAACCATCATGATATCACTTTATATCAAATGGATGTGAAAAGTGCATTCCTCAATGGTAAGCTTGAGGAAGAAGTATATGTTGCTCAACCCCCAGGTTTTGAAGATCCAAAGCATCCTGACAAAGTCTTCAGACTCAATAAGGCCCTCTATGGCCTCAAGCAGGCCCCTCGGGCGTGGTATGATACTTTGAAGGAATTCCTCATGAAGAAAGGCTTCAAACCCGGTTCACTCGACCCTACTCTTTTCACTAAATCTTATGATGACAAACTATTTGCGTGCCAAATATATGTTGATGATATTATCTTTGACTGTACTGACCAACGTTATAGTGATGAATTTGCCTATATGATGAGTGAAGAATATCAAATGTCTATGATGGGAGAATTGAAATTCTTCTTAGGTCTTCAAATTCGTCAACAACGCAATGGCATATTCATATCTCAGTATAAATACCTCAAGGATGTACTGAGGAAATTCGGCATGCAAGATTGCAAAGGCGTCAAAATTCCTATGCCCACAAATGGCCATCTGTGCACTGATGAAAATGGTATTGACTTCGATCATAAGGTATACCGCTCCATGATTGGTTCTTTATTGTACTTATGTGCATCTAGGCCAGATATAATGCTTAGTGTTTGCATGTGTGCCCGATTTCAAGCTGCACCGAAGGAATCACACCACAAGGCTGTGAAACATATTCTTCGATATCTAGCTCACACACCAACACTTGGATTATGGTACCCCAAGGGCTCGGCTTTTGATCTTGTTGGATATTCTGACTCTGACTATGCTCGTGATCGTGTGGATCACAAGTCAACATCTGGTACATGTCATTTCCTCGAACGATCTATGGTCTGTTGGTCCTCGAAGAAACAGAACTGTGTATCACTATCTACTACCGAAGGTGAGTACATTGCCGCTGGTTCTTGTTGTGCCCAATTGCTATGGATGAAGCAAACTCTCAAGGACTACCGTCGGTGTCAAAACCGGCGGATCTCGGGTAGGGGGTCCCGAACTGTGCGTCTAGGCGGATGGTAACAGGAGGCAGGGGACACGATGTTTTACCCAGGTTCGGGCCCTCTTGATGGAGGTAAAACCCTACGTCCTGCTTGATTAATATTGATGATATGGGTAGTACAAGAGTAGATCTACCATGAGATCAGAGAGGCTAAACCCTAGAAGCTACCCTATGGTATGATTGTTCTCCCTCCTACGGACTAAAACTCTCCGGTTTATATAGACACCGGAGAGGGCTAGGGTTACACAGAGTCGGTTACAATGGTAGGATATCTACATATCCGTATCACCAAGCTTGCCTTCCACGCCAAGGAAAGTCCCTTCTGGTCACGGGATGAAGTCTTCAATCTTGTATCTTCATAGTCCAGGAGTCCGGCCGAAGGTATAGTCCGGCTATCCGGACACCCCCTAATCCAGGACTCCCTCAGTAGCCCCTGAACCAGGCTTCAATGATGACGAGTCCGGCGCGCAGATTGTCTTCGGCATTGCAAGGCGGGTTCCTCCTCCAAGTACTTCATAGAAGATTTTGAACACAAAGGTAGTGTCCAGCTCTGCAAAATAAGTTTCCACATATTTCCATAGAGAGAATAATATTTACACAAATCTAATCTGCTGACGTATTCCGTAGCGTGACATCACACCGTGGCCAAGTCTTTATCCGAATCGTTTTACTGTCCCACCTCAGCGCGTTTAGCGAGGCGGTTTCCTTGGCACGTCTTGTTAAAGCAGAGATCATGTCCCCTTATTCCGGGATTCTCATCAATACGGGTGTGGGTAACCCAACCGCGCCATTGACTATGGTGCTTGGGAGATAAGCGAGTTTTACCAGGATGGTGGGGGCGCATAGTCGCGTCCGCCCATATAAGGGGATAAGAATCCACCTTTTCATCCACGCCTTCTTCCTCCTTTGCCTATCCATTTCCGCGCACTCGAGCTCCAGCGCCCAAGTCCGCACACCCCACCTCAACCTTCTCCAGCCATGTCCGGAGCGGGAGGCAAGTGGATGGTCTCCTCTGTCACGGATGGACACATCAAAAGACTGAGGAAGGCCGGATACTTGTCTAACGACATTGCGCACCGGCTTCCCGAAGAGGGGCAGCTCATCCCCACCCCTAGGCCCCATGAGAGGGTGGTGTTCCTCCCCCATTTCCTCCGCGGACTGGGCTTCCCTCTCCACCCATTTGTCCGGGGGCTCATGTTCTACTATGGCGTGGATTTCCACGATCTGGCCCCGAACTTTGTCCTCAACATCTCGGCGTTTATCATCGTGTGCGAGGCTTTCTTCCGCATCCGCCCCCATTTCGGCCTATGGCTCAAGACTTTCAATGTCAAGCCGAAGGTGGTGTGTGGCACCCAAGCGGAGTGCGGAGGCGCCATGGTGGGCAAGATTCCCAACGTCCTATGGTTCGAGGGCTCCTTCATGGAATCCCTAAAGGGGTGGCAATCGGGGTGGTTTTACATTACCGAGCCGCGCGACCCTGAATGGGTTGCAGCCCCCGAGTTCCGGTCCGAACCCCTTACGCAGCTCGCCTCCTGGAAAGAATGGGCCTGTCGTGGGGTAAAAAAGGAGAGCTGACCGGACTCCAAACATGCGTCCAAACCCTGGTGGACAGGAAGCTCAAACTTGTCAACATAGTCCAGGTTATGCTCATCCGCCGGATCCTCCCGTGTCAACAACGGGCTTTCAACCTGTGGGAGTTTGACCCGGCGCGGCACCAAACTCTGAGCAGGCTCTTCGACACGACGTACGAAGATGCCTGGAAGGTGCTTTTCAAGGGCGCCGAGGCCCCCGCATCCACTACTGAGGATCACGGATTCAGCACGCAGCATCACGCTCGTGCGGTAAGCTGTTTTCACCTTTTACAGGGTATTAGTTTTTCCTAGTTTGACTTCATGCGGGATCTAAGCTCCCTTACCTTTGACAGGATTGGCAGGAGACGTCCGGACAGATCAACTATCCGGCTCCTTTGCCCGAAGGCCCAGCGGACGCTCGCTTGGCGAAGCTGCTGGTTCCGGCACCCTACATGGTGCCGGAGAAGAAGGCCAAGAAGAAGGCCACGACGACTCGAAAGAGTGCCCGGCGCCAGGAGGTGTCGGATTCATCATCCGACGACTCCAAGGCGCACTCCTCCCATGAAGACGAGGAGGAGGAAGAAGAGACCTCTCCCCCCCAGCGGGGGGAGGGAAGAAAAGGAAGGCCGCCCCAACCGGGGAGGCCGAAGGGTCCAAGAGGGGCAAGACCCCTCCTCTGGACTACTCCACCAATGCCGACGACGGCGAAGAGGAGTGGCCGCCCAGGGCCAAGCCCCTGGCGAAATCGTAAGTATCCGGATACCAGAGTGATTCATAGTATTCCCCCATTGCACAATTTTGCCTTACGTCGAACATGATTGTGCAGTCTGCCCAAGGCCGGGCTCGATGAGTCGTCGAGCGGCTCCCTGGACTCGTCGGATGTGATTTCGCTTCCGACGGCTTCCTCCCTCCACCCTACGGACGGCGCCTAGGTGGCGTCCCAACAGGTTCCAAGCCAGGAGGAGGTGGTCATGGAGGCGCTGCAAGGCAACCTCCCGGACTCCAGGCGTAAAGGGGATAGAAGCCCCAAGGGCTCCAAGTCCGGCCTTGAGCTGGACACTACGCCGGAACCTTCAACGGTTCCGGACTCCGGTAGGCAGCCTCCTTTCAAGAGGAGCAAGCCTACCGAGCTGGTGACCTCCGTCCAACCAGAGGCACCGGACAATTTGCTGGAGACGCTTAATGGCGCCTCCATCGACGAGGGGCACCGCACTATTATGAGTGAGGTGATCCAGAAGGTTCAGTCCGCCAAGAGCGGACTGACTGAAGCCTGTGCCAGCCTTCTAATAGGCTTTGAGGTAAGTAAAAAATATGTAAAAATATTACCGCATAGACAGTAGCCCCTGATACTCTGTTCGGCGTTCGGAAAGAAAAGCCAAATAGAGGATCTAATTCGCAGGAGTCTAACAAAAGTAAGTCGATATGCGTATGCAGGCTTCGCTGCTAGCATCCGCCGCACTGACAGCGGAGGTGGGCACGCTGAAGCAGAACCTCGAGCGGTCCAAGCAAGAGCTCAGCCTGGCCAAGCAACAACTCGTGGAGAAGGAAGGTAAGAAATACCTTATTGAAATATGTGAAAGGTGCAATTGCAAAAGGTGACAGGATTAACGCGGCTATTGTAGGGGCCACAACTAAGGTGGCGAACCTTAAGCAAGCGCTGTCCGAGGCCGAGAATAGGGCGGCCACGGAGTGCACCGAGCGGGAGAAGCAGGTTGGCGAGGTGCGGCAAGAGCTCCAGGCTCTCATGAAAAAAACATGAGAGTTTGGAGCTTGACTCGAAGACGCGAGAGTCTGAGCTCGCGGCGGCCATTGAAGATGCCAAGTCTGCCAAGGCCGAAGCCCAGAAGGCCCTCCAGGAGGTTGAGGCAATAAAAAAGATAGCGGCGGGTAAGGCATTCTTTTTGCAAAGCAAGCACGTAAAAGTGAATTACTTGTTACTTACCCGAATCCGGAGCTCTCCAGGAGCATTCCCAGACATGCCCCGTAGCGTGTTGGATGCCGCCGCCTTCTACCAAGCCGAGGAGGGAAGCTCGATGGAGAAGGTGTTCTGGTCTCAGTATGATGAGGCCGAACACCCGGCTGTAATGCCCTCGATGCGGCTATATCTCCTACGTGTCGAGGCACGACTTAGAGGCATAACCGCATTGAAAGCAATGTCGCAAGTTAGGCAATCTTCACAACATCCCATTTAATATAGATAATAAAAGGGGAGATACATAGTTGGCTTACACTCGCCACGTCAATCAAAGTACATAAATAGCATTACATCAATCAATCACTCATGGCCCGACTACGGCGCCAAAATAAAAGATCAACCCAACATGCGACACGGTCCCGATCGCCCCAACTGGGCACCACTACTGATCATCAGGGAAAGACACATAGTAACGGCGTGAGTCCTCGTCGAACTCCCACTTGAGCTCAAGCGCGTCATTTGGAACGGAGTCATCAGGCCCTGCATCTGGTTTGGAAGTAATCTGTTAGCCACAGGGACTCAGCAATCTCGCACCCTCGCGATCAAGACTATTTATGCTTATGGGTAAGGCAAGGTAAAATATGTGGAGCTGCAGCAAGCGACTAGCATATATGGTGGCTAACCTGTTCGCAAAAGAGAGCGAGAAGAGAAAGGCAAAGCGCGAACGAGTAACTAGAGAGCAACCTGCGGCAAGCATTACTCCAACACTGTGTTCACTTCCCGGACTCCACCGAGAAGAGACCATCACGGTAACTCACACAGTTGATTCATTTTAATTAAGTTAAGATTCAAGTTATCTACAACCGGACATTAACAAATTCCCATCTACCCATAACCGCGGGAACGGCTTTCAAAAGTTCAAATCCCTGCAGGGGAGTCCCAACTTAGCCCATGACAAGCTCTCACGGTCAACGAAGGAATAGACCTTCTCCCAAGACATTCCGATCAGACTCGGTATCCCGATTCTACAAGACAGTTCGACAAGTTAAAAACAAATCTAGCAACACCGCCCGAATGTGCCGACAAATCCCGATAGGAGCTGCACATATCTCGTTCTCAGGGCACACTCAGATGAGCTCTCCATATAACTAAAACCAAACCTCGAGTTTCCCTGAGGGGGCGCTGCACAGGACTCTAGTTCGGACCAACGCTCAGAGGAGCACTGGCCCGGGGGAGGGGGTTAAATAAGATGACCCTCGGGCTCCGGAAACCCAAGGGAAAAAGAGGCTAGGTGGAAAATGGTAAAACCAAGGTTGGGCATTGCTGGAAAAGCTTTAATCAAGGCGAACTATCAAGGGGTTCCCATTATCACCCAACCGCGTAAGGAACGCAAAATTCGGGAACATAACACCGATATGACGGAAACTAGGGCGGCAAGAGTGGAACAGAACACTAGGCGAGAGGCCGAGCCTTCCACCCTTTACCAAGTATATAGATGCATTAAGATAACAAGATAATATAATGATATCCCAACTAGTAAATAATGTTCCAACAAAGAACGTCTCCAATCTTCACCTACAACTAGTAACGCTATAAGAGGGGCTGAGCAAAGCGGTAACATAGCCAATCAACGGTTTGCTAGGACATGGTGGGTTAGAGGTTTGACATGGAAATTTGGGAGTCATGATAAGCAAATGGTAGGCATCGTAGCATAGGCATAGCAAAAGAGCGAGCATCTAGCAAAACAAAGATAGAAGTGATTTCGAGGGTATGATCATCTTGCCTGCACAGTTGTCAGAGTTGACTGGATCCTCGAAAGCAAACTCAACGGGCTCCTCGTTAGTGAACTCGTCTCCCGGCTCCACCCAAACAAGACAAAACAAGCAAACGAAACACAATCAACCACGTGCAAACTCAAACAACTTGATGCAATCATGGTATGCTATGCGGGATGCGATATGTGATGCACATGCAAGATTTGACAAGGAAAGAATGAACCTGGCCTCAACTTGGAAATCCAAGTGTGGCACTGGAAAGGTGAGATGATTTCGCTTGAAAACGATATAAAGAACACCGGAATCGGAGTCACGGTTTGGAAATGGCAGGCAATTCAAATATGACACCGGTCTGCGATATACAACAAGTAGCCATCTAAATGCAATAAGTTAAACAAGCTACAACACCCAAACATGACAAAAAAATACATGGCAGGGATCCATTCATGATGCTTAACAAAATATGAACACTGAGCTACGGCCAATTCATCCATAAACAGGTTCAAACAAGCATGCCAAAAATGCATTTGGTAAACAGATTTCAGACTTAGTGAAATTAACACTTGTCTGGAATTTTAGATCAGGTAGCACACTTTGAAGCATGAAAACTATATGCTACAGGGCCTCAACATGGCAAAGTAAAGCATGGCATAGAGCTACTCAAAGAGCTTAACAAAAGTCCCTTAGTGACCTTGAGCCAAAAGGGATCAGAAAAAACAATTGCAAGCATGTGAACATGGCAAAAACATAATCAGTTCTCAGACTTAGTGAAAAACCGGAGCATGCAAAATCAGATATCAAGTAGGCATGTTTACGAGCTCGATGCACTCACTATAGAGCAAGTCATGACAATCTAAGCATACACCCATCAAGAATACACATTATACAAGCTAGACATGGCAAGAACAATAACATAGCATGCACGGATCAACTACAACATCCTCGGCAAAATCGCTAACAAGTAGACAATCTGCCCAGATTCACGAAATAGCAAAAGTAGAGCTTGATTGACTCAAGCTAGGGTGCTTCATAATTGCAAACAAAGACATGGATGGATAGAGAACTACAAGATTAACAAATCATCCTTACTGATCATCCTCAAAAGAGGCACAGATCACTAGGAAACAACATGAACATATGGCATATTGAGATAAACAGATCAAGGGCTTAGTGGAATTGCTAAGTCCCTGAAATCAACATTAACGAATGCACCACTTTGCAAGCTTGTGCTAGTCACCACACACATCACAAAAATACATGGGTTGCAACTCTGGATAGATGGCAAAGCATATAACAAAACATAAGTAGAGCTCAGGGGCATATCATGCACACAATAATTATGGCAAAAATGACAATTATCTAATTGGAGCAGCAGATCTGACAATTATCTCAAATAGCACTCTTCCAACAGCATTTTAGGCATCAAGATGAACTCAAATGAAAATGATGCAATGAGATGAAATGATGAGCTCTCTGAGGCGAACATTTTGATATGCTATATGCCCAAAACGGAGCTACGGATGCAAAGTTACGGCACGACGAACATAGCAAAATAATTAGGGTTTCGGGGCAAAAAGTCAACCGAGGCAAAATGGATCTGGATCTGGATCTGGATCTCGCCGGTGCGGAAAACGATGTTCACCGGAGGGCTTCGCCAGAGTCGGCCAGAGAGGAAGAAGGAGACCGGAGAGGCGAGGCGGCGCCGGCTTGCCGGGGCGAGGAGGCGGCACTGATGCCGGCGGTGGCCGGCGGAGGCCACGGGCGGCGTGGCAGAGGCCGGACCAAGGCGGCGCGACGAGCTGTGCGGGGCGGCGCGGCGAACTCCAGCCACCGGAGCGGGGCGGCGCGGCGGAGGAGCAGGCGCGGCTCCTCGGGCGCTCGGGCGGCGAGGCGATGGGCTCGCGGGGACCGGCTGCGGGCCTGCGGGCCGGAGGCGAGCTGGAGACCTGCGGCGCCACGTGGCGGCTCGTGGTTCATCGCGGGTAGCGGCGGATGGTGTCTGGCCCGATTCGGACACGTCCGACGGCGAGGGGAGCCGATTTTTTTAGGGTTTGGAAGAAGGGGATCCAGAATTTTGAGGAGGGGGTCTATATATAGAGGTAGAGGGAGCTAGGAGTGTCCAAATGAGGTGCGGTTTTTGGCCACGCGATCGTGATCAAACGCTCTATATGGTGGAGAGGGTTTTGGTGGGTTTTGGGCGAAATTGGAAGGGTGTTGGGCTGCAACACACACGAGGCCTTCTCGGTCCCTCCGTTAACCGTTGGAGCATCAAACGAAGTCCAAATGGTACGAAACTTGACAGGCGGTCTACCGGTAGTAAACCAAGGCCGCTTGGCAAGTCTCGGTCCAATCCGGAAATGTTTAATCCCCACACACGAAAGAAAGGTAGAAATGACCACCGGAGGAGAATGGAGCGTTGGAATGCAAAACAGACAACGGGGAAAATGCTCGAATGCATGAGACGAACACGTATGCAAATGCAATGCACATGATGACATGATATGAGATGCATGACAACGATAACAACACACGGAGACAAAAACCCGAACCCGAGAAAATAAAATAACTTAACGCCGGAAACGGCAAGAGTTGGATTACATATTAGGTAAATCATATCCGGGGTGTTACAACACTCCACCACTACGAAAGGATCTCGTCCCGAGATCTAGGACTGAAAGAACGCTGGGTATTCAGAACGGAGGTGATCCTCACGTTCCCAGGTGGCTTCACGGTCGGAATGGTGTGACCACTTGACTTTGAGGAATTTGATTGACTTATCGCGAGTCTTGCATTCAGTCTCTTCAAGAATAGCAACGGGGTGCTCACGATAAGAGAGATCTTCTTGGAGCTCAATGTCTTCGAAGTTGACGGTGCGGTCAGGAGTCTTGAAGCACTTTCGGAGCTGGGAGACATGGAACACGTCATGCACATTTGCAAAGTTTGAAGGAAGCTCGAGTTGATAGGCGAGATCGCCTCTCTTGCTGACGATCTTGAAAGGTCCCACGTATCTAGGGGCAAGCTTCCCTTTGATACCGAAGCGACGAGTACCTTTCATTGGAGAGACGCGGAGGTAAACATGATCTCCGATCTCGAAGGCCAAATCACAGTGCTTACTATCATAGTAGCTCTTCTGGCGGGATTGGGCTGCTTTGAGGTTATCTCGAATGACTTTGCACATTTCCTCTGCCTCTGTGATTAAGTCATTACCGAGAAGCTGACGTTCACCGGTTTCAGACCAGTTGAGAGGGGTACGGCACTTCCTGCCATATAGAATTTCGAATGGGGCCTTGCCCGAACTTGATTGAAAACTGTTGTTGTAGGAGAATTCAGCATAAGGAAGGCAATCCTCCCACTTCATGCCGAAGGAGATCACACAAGCCCTGAGCATATCTTCCAGAATCTGGTTGACACACTCGACTTGACCGCTAGTTTGAGGATGGAAAGCTGTGCTGAAGCAGATGTTGGTGCCCATGGCCTTCTGAAAAGAATCCCAAAACTTGGAGGTAAAGATGCTGCCACGGTCTGAAGAGATCACTTGTGGAATACCGTGCAGAGAGACAATTCGAGAGGTATAGAGTTCCGCCAATTAAGCTGCAGTGATTGACTCTTTGATAGGCAGAAAATGAGCCACTTTAGTGAGTTTGTCGATGACAACGAACATAGCATCATTGCCACGTTTGGACTTTGGAAACCCAGTCACGAAGTCCATCTCAATGTGGTCAAACTTCCATTCTGGAATGGCAAGAGGTTGGAGGAGACCAGCTGGCCTTTGGTGTTCTACCTTCACTCTTCTGCAGACATCACATTCATTCACGAACTGAGCAATCTCGTGCTTCATTCGAGTCCACCAATAAGCCTGCTTGAGGTCCTGATACATCTTCGTGCTCCCAGGGTGGATGGAGAGGAGAGAATTGTGAGCCTCGTTCATGATTACTTTACGAAGATCCCCTTTGGGCACAACAATACGATCCTCGAAGAAGAGAGTATCCTTGTCATCAAGGCAGTAGCACTTGTACTTGGGTTGACTCTTGGCAATCCCAATCTTCACCTTCTTCACCATAGCATCAAGAAGCTGAGCTTGGCAAATCTGGTCTTCCAAGGTAGGAGAAACTTGAAGGTTGGCGAGGAAACCTTGAGGAACAACTTGCAGATTAAGTTTGCGGAAAGCTTCACAAAGCTCGGGTTGATAAGGCTTGAGAATTAGACTGTTGCAATAAGCCTTCCTGCTCAATGCGTCAGCAATCACATTGGCCTTGCCTAGAGTATACTCGATACTCGGATTATACTCTTGAATCATTTCGACCCATCGAGTTTGCCTGAGGTTGAGATTAGGCTGAGTGAAGATGTACTTGAGACTCTTGTGGTTAGTGAAAATGTCCACTTTTCTTCCCAATAAAAGATGTCTCCAAGTCAAAAGAGCATGCACAACTACCGCCAACTCGAGGTCATGAGTGGGGTAGTTCTTCTCGTTGGGCTTTAACTGGCGAGAGGTATAAGCCACAACTTTCTTATCTTGCATCAACACTGCGCCAAGATCTTGGAGAGAGGCATCGCAAAAGACCTCGTACGGTTTGGATTCATCAGGAGGAGTCAGAACTGGAGCAGTGACCAATTTCTCTTTCAAAGTGTTGAAAGCAATGGCACATTCCGGAGACCAAACGTACTTGACGTGCTTCTGGAGAAGATTTGAGAGAGGCTTCGCGATCTTAGAAAAGTTTTCAACGAATCTTCGACAGTAGCTTGCAAGACCGAGGAAGCTACGGAGTTGCTTCACGTTCTGAGGTGGTTCCCAATTCACAATTGCAGACACCTTCTCAGGATTCACCGCAATGCCCTTGGCAGAGATGATATGACCAAGATAAAGAACCTCATCGAGCCAAAATTCACACTTGGAGAACTTGGCGTAGAACTAGTGTTCCCTGAGCTTATCGAGCACCAAACGCAAGTGCTTGGCATGATATTCCTTGTTCTTTGAAAATACCAGAATGTCGTCGAGATAGACCAAAACAAAGTCATTGGTGTAGGCGTTGAAGATGAAGTTCATCATGCGAGAGAAAGTCGGAGGAGCATTGACGAGGCCAAAATACATGACAGTGTATTCATATGAAGCATAGCTTGTCCTGAAAGCCGTCTTGGGAATATTTTGCTCACGGATTCGAATCTGATGATAACCCATGCAGAGATCAAGCTTGGAGAATACTTGGGCACCTTTGAGTTGTTTGAACAGCTCGTCGATGTTGGGAAGTGGGTATTTGTTCTTGATTGTCTTCTTGTTCAATGGACGGTAATCAACACAAAGTCGGTCCGTTCCATCCTTCTTCTTCACAAAAAGAACACCAAAACCCCACGGAGAAGAACTAGGTCGGATGAGACCCATTCTCCCTTGAATATCGAGTTGCTTCTTCAGCTCCTTCAACTCTTCAGGTCCGATCTTGTAAGGACGCTTGCACACTGGTTCCGTGCCAGGCTCAAGATCAATGATGAATTCAACTGGCCGGTGCGGAGACATTCCTGGAAGCACTTCTGGAAAGACGTCTTGATATTCGCAAACGACTGGAATCTGCGAGATAGCATCCAGTTCACCCTTCTCATTGAGAGAAAACAGACGAATTGTATTATCCCAAGCAGCAAAGACAATTACATCCTCAAACGAATGAGTCAATTGAATCTGCTTGGCTGCACAATCGAGATGCGCCTTGTGCTGAGAAATCCAATCCATTCCGAGAATAAGATCAATATCCGAGTCGCCCAGAACAATAGGAGAAGCTAGAAATTTGTAGTCGCCCAACGTGATAGTAATATCTGGGACACAGAAATTAGCTGTCATCTGCTTGCCCGGTGACACGATTTGCAAAAAAATTTGTAGATACTAATAATCGCACTCATATTTTGATGCAAAAGGTTTGGAAATGAAACAATGCGATGCACCCGTGTCAAAAAGAACTTTTGCAGGAACATCATTGACAGGAAGGTTACCCATGATGACATATGACGAATCCTCTGCCTGAGCTGCATTCACCATGTTAACCTTGGTGTACTTGGGGTTATGCTTGACCACAGCTGTACTTGCCGATCTCACAGGAGGAGGAGGAGGGAGACGCCTCTGATTGAAGCATTTGTTGGCATAGTGACCCTTCTGTTGGCACTTGTTGCACGTGACCTCTGAAAGCGGACGGTGATACAGAGCACTCGATCTTGGAGCTTGAGACGAAGTCTTGTTCTGAAAGCCAGGGTTGGGTGGGTGGGAAGATCCACTGCCACCTTTGCTCTTCTGATACGGCTGACGGAACGGAGGAGGAGAAGCCAATACTTCTGCTGCTTGGCCACTTGAGTAGAGGAAGAAGGAGTAGCATCTCTGACTCGCTTCTTGGAAGCATCACACCTCAGTTGAGCAGCCTCTTGCTTCAATGCCATGTTGTAGAACTCATCGTACCTCAAGGGCTCAAAGAGAACAAGAGCTAGCTGGATTTCTTCTCTGAGACCACCCCTGAACGGGTATATCATGCTCTTCTTGTCAGGGACGTCCTGCTTAGCAAAGCGGGCGAGCTTCTGAAACAACTTGTTGTAGTCATAGACAGACAAAGAGCCTTGCTTCAGGTTGCGGAATTCCTCACGCTTGCTTTCAACCACACTCTGAGGAATATGACGAGCTTTTAAATCTTGACGGAATTCATCCCAGGTAATTGCACGGCCTCCTCTGGAATCCTTGTACTGCTGGAACCATTCTGCAGCTTGGTCTTTGAGTTGGAAGGAAGCGAACTTGACAAAGTCCTCAGGCCTGACGTTACTGCACTCGAAATGCTTGCACAAGTCCACGAGCCAATCGTCAGCATCAGTTGCCTCAACACAATTGCTGAAAGTCTTTGGCCCGTTAGAAAGGAACTGGTTGAGTGTAGCAAAGTGATTCTGATTGTTGCCTTGGTTGCCTTGGTTCGCTTGATTGCGCTCTTGAACAATTTGCATGATCAACTGCGTGTTTGCATTGGTTGAGGCCATCACAACTTGCCATGCCTCCGGAGGAGGAGGAGGTGGTGGCGGCTCCTGATTCTGATTCTGATTTTGATTGCTGCTCTTAGCGGGAGCCATCCTGAAGAGGTTGACACCCATTAGCACATTGATAGACAATTATTGAAGCTGAATCCAACGGAATGAAAATTGCAACATATAGTCTTCACATCCGAACAAAATGAACGAATGCATTCCACTTGAAATGATCACATATCCATAAATTGAGAAGCCACTTAGAATTTAGGTAGAGGAATAAATCAAGAAGGTACGGATCAAGAACAAATACTCGGTAAGAAATCCCGATCTCAAACCAAATATCCGTGGAAGAAGAACTAGAGCTACAAGAATTCCCACCTATGAAACTCCCGAACCTTTCCGGTTATCCAATCAGGTGTTGGGGATACAGGGGAAGCATAATATCTCACCCAAATCTAGCAAATCCTACATCCAGCTGTATCCATCCTTCAACACATAACCGAGAAAAACTTCGGAAACCATCTACCTCAACCTTCGAAAAGCATCCGTTATACAAGTTATGGCAATACTCCCGAACTCCCGCCCCAGTACTGGGTGGCGTCGAGGTTATCTCACCAACAAACTGCATAAAAGAGATTTTCGATGTCGGCGTACTAAACTCAGGTATTCCAGAACTGCAACAATAAAATTGTGACGGTAACACCTCGGAGCTCAAATCCCCGGGACACTGCCACAACCCCTAAAGACAGGAGGCACCAAGAACAATGTTCTCGTCACAAAACCATCGGAACAACTCAAGATACCCGCGTGATCCTAAATTTTTTTAGTGAAATTTGAGAAGAGAAGAGTCAAAACTCTATGTCAGGATGCCTTACCAGAGCGATGAGGAGACTGGGGAGTAAAAAGAATTCCTAAACTCTCTGATATATAATTCCTAAATGACTCAAAACATTTTTCTAGACTCAACAACGACTGCTAAAAACGATCAATTAGTGGGGGCTCCTAAGGTCGGGGAAGGCTCTGATTACCAACTTGTAATGCCCTCGATGCGGCTATATCTCCTACGTGTCGAGGCACGACTTAGAGGCATAACCGCATTGAAAGCAATGTCGCAAGTTAGGCAATCTTCACAACATCCCATG
The DNA here is from genome assembly GCF_002162155.2 of Triticum dicoccoides. Classification (NCBI taxonomy): domain Eukaryota; kingdom Viridiplantae; phylum Streptophyta; class Magnoliopsida; order Poales; family Poaceae; genus Triticum; species Triticum dicoccoides. Next base: position 76,564,764 of record NC_041390.1, read on the forward strand.
TAATATAGATAATAAAAGGGGAGATACATAGTTGGCTTACACTCGCCACGTCAATCAAAGTACATTAATAGCATTACATCAACCAATCACTCATGGCCCGACTACGGCGCCAAAATAAAAGATCAACCCAACATGCGACACGGTCCTGATCGCCCCAACTGGGCACCACTACTGATCATCAGGGAAAGACACATAGTAACGGCGTGAGTCCTCGTCGAACTCCCACTTGAGCTCAAGCGCGTCATCTGGAACGGAGTCATCAGGCCCTGCATCTAGTTTGGAAGTAATCTGTGAGCCACAGGGACTCAGCAATCTCGCACCCTCGCGATCAAGACTATTTATGCTTATAGGTAAGGCAAGGTAAAATATGCGGAGCTGCAGCAAGCGACTAGCATATATGGTGGCTAACCTGTTCGCAAAAGAGAGCGAGAAGAGAAAGGCAAAGCACAAACGAGTAACTAGAGAGCAACCTGCGGCAAGCATTACTCCAACACCGTGTTCACTTCCCGGACTCCACCGAGAAGAGACCATCACGGTAACTCACACAGTTGATTCATTTTAATTAAGTTAAGATTCAAGTTATCTACAACTGGACATTAACAAATTCCCATCTTCCCATAACCGCGGGCACGGCTTTCGAAAGTTCAAATCCCTGCAGGGGAGTCCCAACTTAGCCCATGAAAAGCTCTCACGGTCAATGAAGGAATAGACCTTCTCCCGAGACATTCCGATCAGACTCGGTATCCCGGGGTTACAAGACACTTCGACAAGTTAAAAACAAATCCAGCAACACCGCCCGAATGTGCCGACAAATCCCGATAAGAGCTGCACATATCTCATTCTCAGGGCACACTCAGATGAGCTCTCCATACAACTAAAACCAAACCTTGAGTTTCCCCGAGGGGGCGCTGCATAGGACTCTAGTACGGACCAACGCTCAGAGGAGCACTGGCCCGGGGGGGGGGGGTTTAAATAAGATGACCCTCGGGCTCCGGAAACCCAAGGGAAAAAGAGGCTAGGTGGCAAATGGTAAAACCAAGGTTGGGCATTGCTGGAAAAGCTTTAATCAAGGCGAACTATCAAGGGGTTCCCATTATCACCCAACCGCGCAAGGAACGCAAAATCCGGGAACATAACACTGATATGACGGAAACTAGGGCGGCAAGAGTGGAACAAAACACTAGGCGAGAGGCCGAGCCTTCCACCCTTTACCAAGTATATAGATGCATTAAGATAACAAGATAATATAACGATATCCCAACTAGTAAATAATGTTCCAACAACGAATGGTCTCCAATCTTCACCTGCAACTAGTAACGTTATAAGAGGGGCTGAGCAAAGCGGTAACATAGCCAATCAATGGTTTGCTAGGACATGGTGGGTTAAAGGTTTGACATGGAAATTTGGGAGGCATGACAAGCAAATGGTAGGCATTGTAGCATAGTCATAGCAAAAGAGCGAGCATCTAGCAAAGCAAAGATATAAGTGATTTCGAGGGTATGATCATCTTGCCCGCACAGTTGTCAGAGTTGACTGGATCCTCGAAAGCAAACTCAACAGGCTCCTCATTAGCGAACTCGTATCCCGGCTCTACCCAAACAAGACAAAACAAGCAAACGGAACACAATCAACCACGTGCAAACTCAAACAACATGATGCAATCATGGTATGCTATGCGGGATGCGATATGTGATGCATATGCAAGATTTGACAAGGAAAGAATGAACCTGGTCTCAACTTGGAAATCCAAGTGTTCCACTGGAAAGGTGAGATGATTTCGCTTGAAAACGATATAAAGAACAGCGGAATCGAAGTCACGGTTTGGAAATGGCAGGCAATTCAAATATGGCACCGGTCGGCGATATACAGCAAGTAGCCATCTAAATGCAACAAATTAAACAAGCTACAGCACCCAAACATGACAACAAAATACATGTCAGGGATCCATTCATGATGCTTAACAAAAGACGAACACTGAGCTACGGCCAATTCATCCATTAACAGGTTCAAACAAGCATGGCAAAAAATGCATTTGGTAAACAGATTTCAGACTTAGTGAAATTAACACTTGTCTGGAATTTCAGATCAGGTAGCACACTTTGAAGCATGAAAACTATATGCTACAGGGCCTCAACATGGCAAAGTAAAGCATGGAATGGAGCTACTCAAAGAGCTTAACAAAAGTCCCTTAGTGACCTTGAGCCAAAAGGGATCAGAAAAAACAATTGCAAGCATGTGAACATGGCAAAAACATAATCAGTTCTCAGACTTAGTGAAAAACTGGAGCATGCAAAATCAGATATCAAGTAGGCATGTTTACGAGCTTGATGCACTCACTACAGAGCAAGTCATGACAATCTAAGCATACACCCATCAAGAATACACATTATACAAGCTAGACATGGCAAGAACAATAACATAGCATGCACGGATCAACTACAACATCCTCGGCAAAATCGCTAACAAGTAGACAATCTGCCCAGATTCACGAAATAGCAAAAGTAGAGCTCGACTGACTCAAGCTAGGGTGCTCCATAATTGCAAACAAAGACATGAATGGATAAAGAACTACAAGATTAACAAATCATCCTTACTGATCATCCTCAAAAGAGGCACGGATCACTAGGAAACAACATGAACATATGGCATATTGAGATAAACAGATCAAGGGCTTAGTGGAATTGCTAAGTCCCTGAAATCAACATTAACGAATGCACCACTTGGCAAGCTTGTGCTAGTCACCACACACATCACAAAAATACATGGGTTGCACCTCTGGATAGATGGCAAAGCATATAACAAAACATAAGTAGAGCTCAGGGGCATATCATGCACACAATAATTATGGCAAAAATGACAATTATCTAATTGGAGCAGCAGATCTGACAATTATCTCAAATAGCACTCTTCCAACAACATTTCGGGCATCAAGATGAACTCAAATGAAAATGATGCAATGATATGAAATGATGAGCTCTCTGAGGCGAACATTTTAATATGCTATATGCCTAAAACGGAGCTACGGATGCAAAGTTACGGCACGACGAACATAGCAAAATAATTAGGGTTTCGGGGCAAAAAGTCAACCGAGGCAAAATGGATCTGGATCTGGATCTCGATCTCGCCGGCGTGGAAAACGATGTTCACCGGAGGGCTTCGCCGGAGTCGGCTGGAGAGGAAGAAGGAGACCGGAGAGGCGAGGCGGCGCCGGCTTGCCGGGGTGAGGAGGCGGCACTGATGGCGGCGGTGGCCGGCGGAGGCCACGGGCGGCGCGGGCGAGGTCGGACCAGGGCGGCGCGGCGAGCTGTGCAGGGCGGCGCGGCGAACTCCTGCCACCGGAGTGGGGCGGCGCA
>NC_041390.1:76568697-76594581 GCF_002162155.2 Triticum dicoccoides
CTTGGGCGCTCGGGCGGCGAGGCGATGGGCTCGCGGGGGCCGGCTGCGGGCTGGCGGCGAGGCGATGGGCTCGCGGGGGCCGGCTGCGGGCTGGCGGCGACTGGGGACCCGCGGCGCCACGTGGCGGCTCGCGGTTCGTCGCGGGTGGTGGCGGACGGTGTCCGGCCCAATTCGGACACGTCCGGCGGCAAGGGGAGCTGAGTTTTTTAGGGTTTGGAAGAAGGGGATCCGGAATTTTGAGGGGGTCTATATATAGAGGTAGAGGGAGCTAGGAGTGTCCAAATGAGGTGCGGTTTTCGGCCACGCGATCGTGATCGAACGCTCTAGATGGTGGAGAGGGTTTTGGTGGGTTTTGGGCCAAATTGGAAGAGTGTTGGGCTGCAACACACACGAGGCCTTCTCGGTCCCTCGGTTAACCGTTGGAGCATCAAACGAAGTCCAAATGGTACGAAACTTGACAGGCGGTCTACTGGTAGTAAACCAAGGCCGCTTGGCAAGTCCCGTTCCAATCTGAAAATGTTTAATCCCCACACACGAAAGAAAGGTAGAAATGACCACCGGAGGAGAACGGAGCGCCGGAATGCAAAACGGACAATGGGGAAAATGCTCGAATGCATGAGACGAACACGTATGCAAATGTAATGCACATGATGACATGATATGAGATGCATGACAACGATAACAACACACGGAGACAAAAACCCGAACCCGAGAAAATAAAATAACTTAACACCGGAAACGGTAAGAATTGGATTACATATTAGGTAAATCATATCCGCGGTGTTACACCGGCGCCCTTAAGCGACCAGCTGAAACAGCTGGTCGAGCTCCATAAGGTGGCCGAACAGGCCATGAAGGGCCTCATAGTCCGGCTGTGGCCTGGAGAGGCAATGCCTGGGAGCTACTTCGGGCTGGTGAGGCGGCTGGTGGAGGCCTGTCCAAGGCTCGAAGTCATCAAGCGCTCCATATGCATCGAGGGTGCCCGTGCGAAGGTGCACTGGGGCAAGCTGGATGCTGAGAAGCTTGTGAAGGACGGGCCACCGCCGGGCAAGGAGCATCGCAAGCCTGAGATGTATTATGAGGGCGTTCTGAAGGGTGCCCACCTTGTGGCGGATGAATGTTCCATGGATGTAATTTTTCAGTAAACTCGCTCGTTTTTGTCCTGTGCTCTGAAAACTTGTTCATGTGCGCTAAGCAATGCTTTTTGAATTTAAAATATTACCTTCTGTGCGGCCATTTATCAAATTTGAGAGATGACGAGTGGTCGGGTTCTGCCCCCATGGCACAACTGCTGGGGTGTTCGGGATAAACATGAGCGCTCCTTTTCCCATTCTTGGGTCCTTTGAGGGAGGCGCTCAACACAGCGAACAAGGCAATCGGACTATAATGCTTGAACACTCTCACTTAGCCATAGAATTCTATAATTTTAAATTTCGGCGAAGCCCCTAGTATTCGGAAGACCGAGTTCGCGGCGCTATCCACGCCTAGGCCGGACAAAGCTGACTCCTCGCTCTAAGCGGCATAAGTCTTTAGGGACTCGAAAACCTCTCGAACAGCGACCAGCTCTCGCCTCATCATGACGATCAGTTTTAGCTTTCTCTACTGAGGTGCTTAGCCCAGCTCAACTGGGGCACAATCGCAGTTGTTCTCCTAGTGCTACCTTAGCCGATATAACGGAACATAAGGTACCAAAACATAGGAGCCGGGCAAACCCAACTATTGACCCAAGACATGATTCGGAGCCGATGCATATAATGCTATAAGTTCGGGGTGCCGCACTTGTGAAAGTGTTCGGACTTCTCACACCGTATTGTGGGGTACTTAAGCCCCTAGCGTATTGGCCGTACCAAAGTGTACGGGTGCAACATGTCATTAATGAACATATATTCGTAAAAAAGGTAATGCAATAATAGACAGAAGCTATGCATTGTTTATTTAAAAAACCTGCGATCAAAGCAGAACGATACAAATAGTGCAATAAGCAAAAGATGGGACTATCAAATATGTCCTTTCCAGGGGCGAGTTGCGGAATGTTATGCGAAACAGGTATACTGCTCGTTATAGAGACCACCTTAGAGTTCCGTAGTGCGGCGTAGCTTTCTGCTTCCCTGGTTGTATCGTTTGTGCGGCAATTGTACTGCCGGACAAGCCTTTCGAAGAATGGAGTCCTGAAAATAAGAGAAAATTAAGAAATCGGCAGCCCCTAGTGCGGTTTAAGCCGCGTTTCGGGCGTGTCGTGATGGTGCCCCTCCCCCTGTGCCCATGGTATTTCCAGAGCGTAGTTATGTACGCGCAGCACTGGTTTCGCAAGTTCACGAGGGCTGGGGTTGGGGCCGCATTGCTACGCTTGCTCTGAACGTGCCGGGCGGTCTTGGTGTAGGTTACTCCGGGCGCGCTTGACAGTGTCCAGACGTTTAATGGCCGGACTAGAGAATTGCCTTGAGAGGCTGCTTTGTACTTCCGCTGTGATAGCCGCCGTATGCTCCTCCGTTCGGAGAGAGCGTTCGGTGTTTCCATTGACCGTGATGACGCCTCGAGGGCCTGACATCTTGAGCTTGAGGTATGCATAGTGCGGCACCGCATTGAACTTGGCAAATGCGGTTCGCCCGAGCAGTGCATGCTAGCCACTGCGGAACGGGACTATGTCGAAGATTAACTCCTCGCTTCGGAAATTATCCGGAGATCCGAAGACTACTTCAAGTGTAACTGAGCCTGTACAGTTGGCTTCTACGCCTGGTATGACGCCTTTAAAGGTCGTTCTGGTGGGTTTAATCCTCGAGGGATCGATGCCCATTTTCCGCACTGTATCCTGATAAAGCAGGTTCAGGCTGCTGCCGCCATCCATAAGGACTCTAGTGAGGTGAAATCCGTCAATAATTGGGTCTAGAACCAATGCGGCGAATCCGCCATGACGAATGCTAGTGGGGTGGTCCCTTCGATCAAAAGTGATCGGGCAGGAAGACCATGGGTTGAACTTTGGGGCGACTGGCTCCATCGCGTATACGTCCCTTAGCACACGCTTCCGCTCCCTCTTGGGGACGTGGGTTGCGTATATCATGTTCACCATCCACACTTGTGGGGGAAAACCTTTCTGTCCACTGTTGTTCGGCGGCCGGGGCTCCTCCTCGTCATCCCTATGCAGCCCCTTGTCGCTGCTTTCGGCATTTAACTTGCCTGCCTGCTTGAACACCCAACAATCCCTGTTGGTGTGATTGGCTGGTTTTTCGGGGGCGCCATGTATCTGGCATGAGCGGTCGAGTATTTGGTCCAAACTGGACGGGCCCGGAGTATTTCTTTTGAATGGATTTTTCCGCTGACCGGGTTTAGAGCCTTTGAATCCGGCATTAACTTCTGTATCCTCAGCATTGTCGCCGTTAATGCGGCGCTTTTGCTTGTTGCGACGCGACCTGCCACTGCTGTCCTTGGTATCCGAATTACCAGGGCTCTTGGTCATGTTATTGCTGCGAGCTAGCCAGCTGTCTTCTCCTGCGCAAAAGCGGGTCATAAGTGTCGTGAGGGCTGCCATGGATTTTGACTTTTCCTGTCCTAGGTGCCGTGCAAGCCACTCGTCATGGATGTTATGCTTGAAGGCTGCTAGGGCCTCTGCGTCCGGACAGTCGACGATTTGATTTTTCTTGGTTAGGAACCGTGTCTAGAATTGTCTGGCCGATTCCTCTGGCTGCTGAATTATGTGTCTTAGGTCATTGGCGTCTGGTGGTCACACATAAGTGCCCTGGAAATTGTCGAGGAATGCGGCTTTCAGGTCCTCCCAACAACCAATTGATTCTGCTGGCAAGCTGTTAAGCCAATGCCGAGCTGGTCCTTTAAGCTTGAGTGGGAGGTATTTGATGGCGTGTAGGTCATCACCACGGGCCATGTGGATATGAAGGAGATAGTCCTCGATCCATACCGCAGGATCTGTTGTGCCATCGTATGATTCGATGTTCGCGGGTTTGAAACCCTCGGGGATTTGATGATCCATTACTTCATCTGTGAAGCATAGTGGGTGTGCGGCACCTCTGTATTGGGCTATATCACGACGCAGCTCAAACGAGCTTTGTCTACTGTGTTCGGCCCAGCCGGATTTACTGTATCCGGCGTGACGAGTACCGTCTCGTGCCGTGGGGTGCCCACGTGATCCGTAGATCGATCTTGTTTGTCTTGCCTTGTCCTCCAATATGTCTCACAGGTCTGGTGCATTTTCCCATGCCTTGGTATTTTTTGAGTGGTATCGGGGTGCGGCTTGAGTGGAGGGCCGAGAGGCCTCTCTGTCGCGGCCACGGGGTGGCCGGTCGGCCGCATCGTGCGCTGGTGATGTAGGTTTAGGTGCTTCCTCCTCTAATTGGGGTAGCAACTTGCGCTTTGGGTAGCTCTTGGAGGGGCGTTCGAGTTCATACTCTTCGGCCGTAAGGACTTCAGTCCATCTGTTGGCTAGCAAATCTTGATCAGCTCTAAGCTGTTGCTGTTTTTTCTTGAGGCTGCTCGCCGTGGCAATAAGCTTGCGTTTGAAACGTTCTTGTTTGACGGGATCCTCTGGCACGACAAATTCGTCGTCGTCGAGGCTTGCCTCGTCTTCGGAGGGAATCATATAATTATCGTCCTCGACCTCTCTGTCTGCCGCTCTCTCATGAGGGCTGGCTTCTCTATCCTCCTGTGCTGAATCTTGCTGGAGGTGGTTGTCTTCGGCACTGTCCGGGGTGTTATTATCTCCCATGCCGGAATCACCGTTTTTGTTTTGGCGGGATTTAGAGCGGCGCCGCTGACACCGGCGCTTAGGCTGCTTCTTGGAGGGGTCATCCTCCGCTGTTCCATCTCCATTGCCTTCTTTTGGGATGTCCACCATGTATATATCATACGACTAGGTGGCTTTCCAGTGCCCTATAGGCACTGGTTCTTGATCGTCTCCTGCATCGGCGTCCATACCGTCGATGTCTTCGGAGTCGAAGTCGAGCATGTCGGTTAAATCATCGACAGTGGCTACGAAGTGGGTGGTGGGTGGGCTTTGAATTTCTTCATCATCCGCATCCCAACCTTGCTGACCATAGTACGGCCAGGGCTCTCCTGACAAAGAGAGAGACTTTAGTGAATTCAGAATATCGCCAAAGGGCGAGTGCTGAAAGATGTCCGCGGCGGTGAACTCCATGATCGACGCCCAATCGGGTTCGATCGGTCGGGGCGCGGAGGGCTCGGAGTCTGGAGAGGAGTCCGGCTCCTTGGAGTCACGGGCTTCGCAGAGAATAGGGCTCGTGTTCGGCTCGATCGCCGTAGAGATTGCAGCCCCGAGGCGGTGTCTAACCACCCATCCTCGGTTGGTGTGATCGGCTCCGAGCTAGGGGTCGGAGCGGACACAGGTGCGGCATCCAGGGCACTGTTCGGCGGCAGAGCTAAATCATGCCCCTCGTGACAGTGCGGCGCGCTCGGCTGTGGCTCGAATCTGTCGAAGATCAAGTCTCCGCGGATGTCGGCCGTATAGTTCAAACTTCCAAATCTGACCTGATGGCCAGGGGCGTAGCTTTCGATCTGCTCCAGATGACCAAGCGAATTGGCCCGCAGTGCAAAGCCACCAAATACGAAGATCTGTCTGGGGAGAAAAGTCTCACCCTAGATCGCATCGCTGTTGATGATCGGAGAAGCCATCGGGCCTAAAAGTGACGACACAGAGGAACTCTCAATGAAAGCACCAATGTCGGTGTCTAAACCGGCGGATCTCGGGTAGGGGGTCCCGAACTGTGCGTCTAGGTGGATGGTAACAGGAGGCAGGGGACACGATGTTTTATCCAGGTTCGGGCCCTCTTGATGGAGGTAAAACCCTACGTCCTGCTTGATTAATATTGATGATATGGGTAGTACAAGAGTAGATCTACCACGAGATCAGAGAGGCTAAACCCTAGAAGCTAGCCTATGGTATGATTGTTCTCCCTCCTACGGACTAAAACTCTCTGGTTTATATAGACACCGGAGAGGGCTAGGGTTACACAGAGTCGGTTACAATGGTAGGAGATGTACATATCCGTATCGCCAAGCTTGCCTTCCACGCCAAGGAAAGTCCCTTCCGGACACGGGATGAAGTCTTCAATCTTGTATCTTCATAGTCCAGGAGTTCGGCCGAAGGTATAGTCCGGCTATCCGGACACCCCCTAATCCAGGACTCCCTCAACTACGGTGTCAACTTGAAGAATGTGCCTCTCTTCTGTGACAATGAGAGTGCCATCAAGATTGCTCACAACCCAGTTCAGCACTCGAAGACAAAGCACATTCACATTCGTCATCATTTTCTTCGTGGTCATGTGTTGAAGGGAGACATTTCTATTGAGCATGTGAAGACTAAAGAACAGCTAGCTGATATCTTCACAAAGCCCTTGGATGAGAAGAGATTTAGCAAGTTGCGGTGTGAGCTAAATATCTTAGAATCTTCGAATGTTCTTTGAAAAGGACACTCATCCTAATACTTAGGTAAAATTGATGACTTAGATGTGCAACACATGAAGAAATGTTTTTCTTCAATCAGTGAAGACTAACACTCTAAGTGTGAAGAAATTAACGAAGAATCTGATTCTCAGAACCCTACGACAATTGTACGTGGTGTCTAAAATCATCATTCTTATACGGTGGGTCATGCCACCACAAAAAGTTGAGAATCTTCATTTGAGTTTTTTTCAGTTCTTTAAATTCCTCAGTTGTTTTTCAACTTTGCATTGTCTTCACTGTTTCCGACGTTTTTCTTCATTGGCTATATATATATATATAAGTTTATGTCCTCTACAACATTCAGTTATGACTAATTCTTCAAGTTTTTTTGCTAAGTGAATGTGATCGGACCCTACCCCCTCTATGCTAAACTCAACCCATTCTATTCACAAATTCTTCATGTGCGTTCTATTTGAAACTCGTTCAAAATCTTCACTGTGTCCTTGTCAGCTGAAGAAATTGCGAACGGAACTTTAAAACCTATATTATCTAAATTTTTGGCTTTGCCGCTCAAACCGTTCCACATCCCACGACAACACTTATCCATTCACCCACGATCTCACATGATCTCCACTTCTCAGTACATGGGTGACACATGTCAAGCGAATGAGAAGGGTCAGGGGCACGTTTGTCCAAATTCTTCGGGCGAACAATTTTTCACTGTGGATATAAATACCCCTCCCCTTCCTCACTTCTCTTTTACTCCGCTCGACCTCACTCCAACTCGAGCTTCTCAAACCCTAGCGCCGCCGCTACTTCATCGTCGCCGGTGAGGAAGAGCTTCACTGCCTCGACCTCGTTGCCGTCGTACTCGCGCCGGCCGTGGATTTCTTCACTCCGCCGCCGCCGTAGCTGTCTTCCTCTGCCGAGTTAGGGCGTGGAAGATCTGCACTGACGAACTTCACATCTCCACTTTCCAATTCGTCGTGTTCTTCGTACAAGGTAATTAAAAGTTACTTTTACTACCCTCTTTGATTCAAATGATTTCTACAAAATCCTCAAAGGTGTTTTTCTTCATATCTTCACACACTAAAACACCTCACATGTCATCTGTTCTTGATTTGTTTCTCTAAGCTATGTTTTTCTTCAAGATTCCTCAAATGTGTGGATTTTCGATCTATACATCTCTGGAACCTAAGACAAAGAACGCTTAGTGAAATTCTTCAAGACTCATCTGGTCAAATTCCTCAAACTTGTTCTTTTTGAAAAACCTCTGAGAACGCATATGACCTCTCCAAATTCCTCGCAACTATACTCTATTCATAGGTACTCATGTCAGCTGCTGAATCACTAGGTTCTCATCAACTTAACTCATTTCCAACGTTCCTCGAAGAAAAGTTACATACATCTTCAGAGAATTCCATTGTTCAAATTCCTCAACTGAAGAAAATGGCTGACGGTAAGAAGCCACAGAAGGGAGGAAAGAGGCCTGAGGTCAATACTGCTTTTGAGATCCCTGATGACATATACAAGGACTATTGCACTCCTGATCAGGCCACTCATGGCAAGGAAACCAAGAATGAGCGCAAAGTGCGCATCTAAAGAATAGAGAGGAGATGGGCAAGAGAGTGGAGGGAGTACATATATGTTACTCCAAAATACATGAAGAAATTTGCTCTAAATCCTCCATGCCCAAGACCTCCATTGGCACCTGGCGAAGAAGCAGATCCCACCAGCCTCAAGCGCGGTGAGGATTATCCTGATGAATGGGCCAAGCGCCAGGCCAAGTTGGCCAGACAAGCAAGAGAAGCAATGAGGAAATTCAACAAAGACTCTGCTGCTGCTGCCACTGCTGAGGCCTCTACAAGCAAGCCATAGAAGGCCATGCCAAAGAAGCCTGCTCACAAGCCAAGTGCTTCTCCATCAATGCCCTCACGGCCAAGTTCCTCAGCAATGCCCTCTCGGCCAGACTCTTCAAAGCCCCCATGGACGACTCCTCATGCTGCTCCTAAGTCCTCAGCTCCTCCGCCAAAGTCCTTAGCTGCTCCAAAAAAATCCTCAGCACCTGCGCATCTCGCCACGTGCCAAAGGAGGAAGGGCATTTCTATTGCCTCAAGAGAATCTGCCAGTTCCTCAGCACCACTGCATTCTTCAACTGGTCCCACTATGTTGAAGACTAAGGCAACTGCTGGACGAGGCTCTCAACCAAGTCCTCAGAAGAAGAAAGTTGCCTTCCAAGTGCCGTCGGATGAAGACGAAGTTGATGATGAGGAACTTGCCAAAATCATCAGAGACAGGCAAGTCAGGGCCGCTAGAGCCAAGGGCACAAGTGTGCCTCTGCTTTTGGATCCAAAGTTGATCCTTGAGTATATTGACCTATGGCACAAGGACCCAAATACTCCTATGCCTGATTTCAAGCTGACTCTTGGCCAAAGTCATATGTTGACTCACTTCATACAAGTAGAGAAATGGAAGTATGAGAAGGCCAGGCAGATCAAGAAGGCGCAATACAAAAAGGAGCGCTTCCTGAAGAAGAACGTTATCTCTATGACAACTGAAGAACTTGCCACAATTCAATCTGAGATCAAGAAACTCAATGATGAATTTGACGCATACCACGCTGATTGGCTGGGAGCCAAGGTTCATTTTGTGAGACTCACTGACAACTTCACTTCAAATGTTGCAGTCCCAACACAACCAGAAATTCCTTAGGCTGAAGCATCTGCTCAGCCGACTGAAGAAAATGCCAGCACCACTGGTGACAATCAGGCTGCTGAAGAAAATGTGAGTTCCAGGGCTGATGACTACATCCCAGCCGCTGATGAAATTGCCAGGGCATCCAGTAGTGGTGCACCTGAAGAAAGTGAAGACGTTAGGGCAACTGCATCAGTTGTGCCTGAAGAAACTCAACCAAATTCCTCTGCTCCTCCTACGCCTACCCCAACTCTGATCCTTCCATCTGTATCAGATGTGAAGAAGACTAAGGCTGCAGAGCATGCAGCAGTGAAGAACAGGAAGGCATCAACTGCATCAGAATCTTCAACTCAGAAGAAAATGAAGCCATTGACAAGCTCGTTTGCAAACCCAATTGATGTTGTTCCTATCTCAACCATGCCATCAAAGGACCTTGTTCCTTTTGATGAAGAATATGTGATTCCAAGTAAATCCGATGAAGACAATCCCTCTGCTGCTTCGTCAGAGCACATGGATGAAGAAATTGAAGTGGATACAATCCCTTCAACACCAGTTGTCTCCTCGCCTATGCCTCAGTTTACGGCTGAAGAGGCCGGCATTGAAGAAATGGAAGACGAAGATGTGGACATTGGTTGTACCACACCTGTGCTAAGTGATGAATTTTGGGAAAGTTAGCACTCCAACTCTCCACTCTTCACACCGTTGCAACAAATTCCTCAGTCCCTAGTAACTACTGTACACATGGGATCTGATGAACCACATGCCACACCGTCTGTCCATGAAGAAATTCCAGCCACTAGTGCTGAAGATCATGTAAATGAAGAATTGAAGTCCCAGGCTGCCACTGAAGAAGCACCTAAAATTCCTCAACATGTGGAACCTGAGATCGAGATCCTGGAGGTTGTGATGCAATTGACTGACACTCCTCACCCTAAGCCAAAGGATCCATTCTCAAAGAAGCAGAAATTCAAGGCTGTTGATTTCTTTGGTGAGCACGTGTTCTTCACTGACTACAATCCCTATGATTCTGCTCGTCTTAAGAAGGAAGCGCTTCTGGACTACCAGCCAGGCCAACTTCTATTCTTCACTGCTTTTCAACAAGGACAAAATCTTCTACCATGAGCATATTCCTCATGTTGACATGGAATCATTGCCTTGTTTCACTCATGTGCTTAGTGTGCTTCATGACGCAGGCCTCCTCAACTTTTGCACTGACATTGTTGATTGGAATGAAGAGCTCATTCTTCAGTTCTACGCTACACTGCATATCACAGGTGATCCTGAAGATATCAACACCTGGGTCTTGGACTGGATGACCGATAGTACTCACTATAAGGCACCAACCTCCGAATTGCTTCATGCCCTGCCCATCAGTCCACCCAGTGAAGGAGCTCGCTGCCTGTACCATGAACCTAAACTCACTGCTCATTACATGCAAGTGATAATGAAGCCTCTGAAGCCCGGTCAAGCCTCAAGGACCAAATTCCTCGTAAAGGATTTACTCTATGTGCCCAGAACCGTCTATCGCATTCTGAGGAGGACAATGAGTCCCATCAAAGGCCACGAATCATCTGATGAGGAAATAGTTGGCATCATGAAAGATCTGCTATTCAACATCATTCATAGCATTCCTATCAACTATCACGATTTCTTCATGAGGACTCTGGCAAATGCTGCACTTTCTCCATTTGAGCTGAAGCCTTATGCACCTTGGATTATGAGATTCCTCAGGACAAGGTCTTCACTCAAATTCAAGGCTGATTTTCAGAATCACCTCAACTACTTGCCCCCGATTGAAGTCCTCAAGCAAACTTTTACTTTAACTGATGAAAAAGGCAAGGCTCCTGCTGTCATTGATGAAGGTATTCGTCCATTGGATGGTCAGTTTCGCAAAGCTGCATCTTATTCCACCAATAATGACTCTGCCACTCATGATTCTGCTGCCCATGCCTCCAAGCCAAATCCTCAAGCCACTGCTCCTCGTGTGATGACTGACCATGAGCTTCTTCTTAGTCTTCACCAGAAGGTGGATCGAAACCATAAATGGGTTAAGCATCAGTTTGGTTCATTTCACTGCTACACACAATGCAGTGAAGAAAAACCACTACTACCTCCATGAGGTTTTCAGTCGCACCTAGACTATTCTGTCCCATGTCTATAGTGAAGAAGATCTGAAGAAAATGGGTCTCAAGGAAGATTTCGACTGGTCTGCACCTCCTCCAAAGAAATTCAAGAAGGTCAAGGTACCGTCCTTGGTGGCCAGCTCTTATTCTTCATCGCGCGACACCGATGAGCATGAAGACTTGGATGACACTGCGGCAGGCCCAACATCAACACATGACCCCAACAACGCTGGCGCTCCTTCATCAACTTGATATTCTTCAAGGGCGTTAGTCCTCATTTTCGATCCTTTTGGTCATTTGATGACAAAGGGGGAGAAATTTGAGTTAGTCTTCAAGCGGGTCTATCTTATATGGGCGTTCTTTTGCTAAGTTACAACTCTCGTTCTTCTGACACTTTATTGGATCGAGTTGTAAACTTAAACCCGATGGTGCTCTGATACTTTTGATTCATTTTTCTGCATGCTTATTCCTCATATATGTTAATGCACGCATGATGAATTACTCAGTCACCATATTTCATCATGCATTTCAAATTCTTCATATTATGTCAAATGCGTGTATGAATTACAAGATATAGGGGGAGATCTCCATGATTCTATTCTTCAGGTGTGCAATGCTTAAAAAGAAAATTCCTCACTATGCACTTCTTCAGGGGGAGTTCTTCTATATCTTGCAATCAAATTCCTCAATATCAGTATTTACACTTCATATGTTTATCCCCGTTGAAAACTTAACCTACATTGTCATCAATCACCAATAAGGGGGAGATTGTAAGTGCATCTAGTGCCCCTGAGTGATTTTGGTGTATTGAAGACTTATAAGTTAAGGGACTAATGTGTTTGTGAGTGTACATAGGTCTATAAGTCTATGAGGAGTTTGATATTTACAGAGAAAGACAACCCCTAAAAATGAAGTTCTTGGACTGAAGACTTTGGATTTCTGAAGACTTTGAAAGTGAAGAAATTGGTGTGGCCTTGAAGACTTGGTACTCATTTGAGGAACATGAAGCGTGAAGACTTTTGTTTTTGTAGTTTCATTTTCTCTTTCTTGATTCATAGGAAACACCGTACTGTTAAAGGGGGTCGAGGAAATACTAAGGAAAAATTTCCATGTGATGCTCAACTCAAAATCCTACACCTACCAATCCCTTCGAGTGAAGCCATTGGAAATCTCATCCAGTTCAGTCATATTCTTCAGTGACAGAGACGAAGTTCTTCTGGTCTCTGAGGAATTTGTTCTGATTGAGGAGTTAGGAATTCGCCAATGCGAATTGCCTACACAGTGAGGAACATAATAGCCCTGAGGAATTTGATACTCAAAATTCCGACCGTTGCTGTGCTATGCGCCAGCTGTCCCAAAATATCTACTGATGTCTACTACACAACCTTCTTCTTGTAGATGTTGTTGGGCCTCCAAGTGCAGAGGTTTGTAGGACAGTAGCAAATTTCCCTCAAGTGGATGACCTAAGGTTTATCAATCCGTAGGAGGCATAGGATGAAGATGGTCTCTCTCAAGCAACCCTGCAACCAAATAACAAAGAGTCTCTTGTGTCCCCAACACACCCAATACAATGGTAAATTGTATAGGTGCACTAGTTCGGCGAAGATATGGTGATACAAGTGGTATATAGATGGTAGATATAGGTTTTTGTAATCTGAAAATATAAAAACAGCAAGGTAACTAATGATAAAAGTGAGCACAAACGGTATTGCAATGCTAGGAAACAAGGCCTAGGGTTCATACTTTCACTAGTGCAAGTCCTCTCAACAATAATAACATAATTGGATCACATAACTATCCCTCAACATGCAACAAAGAGTCACTCCAAAGTCACTAATAGCGGAGAACGAACGAAGAGATTATGGTAGGGTACGAAACCACCTCAAAGTTATTCTTTCCAATCAATCCATTGGGCTATTCCTATAAGTTTCACAGACAGCCCTAGAGTTCATACTAGAATAACACCTTAAGACACAAATCAACCAAAACCCTAATGTCACCTAGATACTCCAATGTCACCTCAAGTATCCGTGGGTATGATTATACGATATGCATCACACAATCCCAGATTCATCTATTCAACCAACACATAGAACCTCAAAGAGTGCCCCAAAGTTTCTACCAGAGAATCACGACGAAAACGTGTGCCAACCCCTATGCATAGGTTCATGGGCGGAACCTGCAAGTTGATCACCAAAACATACATCAAGTGAATCATGTGGTATCCCATTGTCACCACCGATACACACGGCAAGACATACATCAAGTGTTCTCAAATCTTTAAAGACTCAATCCGACAAAATAACTTCAAAGGGGAAACTCAATCCATTACAAGAGAGTAGAGGGGGAATAAAACATCATAAGATCCAACTATAATAGCAAAGCTCGCAATACATCAAGATCGTATCACCTCAAGAACACGAGAGAGAGAGATCAAACACATAGCTACTGGTACCTACCCTCAGCCCTGAGGGAGAACTACTCCCTCCTCGTCATGGAGAGCATCGGGATGATGAAGATGGCCACCGGAGAGGGATTGCCCCCTCCGGCAGGGTGCCGGAACAGGTCTAGATTGGTTTTTGGTGGCTACGGAGGCTTCTGGCGGCGTAACTCCCGATATATTGTGCTCCCCGATCGTTTTAGGGTATATGGAGATATATAGGTGGAAGAAGTACGTCAGGGGGGCCACGAGGGGCCCACGAGGGTGGAGGGCACGCCCAGGAGGGGTGGGCGCGCCGCCCTGCCTCGCCGCTTCCTTGTGGCTTCCCTTACATGGACTCCAAGTCTCCCGGGTTGCTTTCCTTCCAAAAATGAGTTCTGTGAAGTTTCAGGTCAATTGGACTCCGTTTGATTTTCCTTTTCTGCGATACTCTAAAACAAGGAAAAAAACAGAAACTGGCACTGGGCTCTGGGTTAATAGGTTACTCCCAAAAATAATATAAAAGTGTATAATAAAGCCCATAAACATCCAAAATAGAAGATAATATAGCATGGAGCAATCAAAAATTATAGATACGTTGGAGACGTATCAGCATCTCCAAGCTTAATTCCTGCTCGTCCTCGAGTAGGTAAATGATAAAAATAGAATTTTTGATGCGGAGTGCTACTTGGCATAATTTTAATGTAATTGTTCTTAATTGTGGCATGAATATTCAGATCTGAAAGATTCAAGATAAAAGTTCATATTGACATAAAAATAATAATACTTCAAGCATACTAACTAAGCAATTATGTCTTCTCAAAATAACATGGCCAAAGAAAGTTCATCCTTACAAAATCATATAGTTTAGTCATGCTCCATTTTTGTCACACAAGAATGCTCTCATCATGCACAACCCCGATGACAACCAAGCAATTGTTTCATACTTTAGTAATCTCAAACCTATAAACTTTCACGCAATACATGAGCGCGAGCCATGGATATAGCACTATGGGTGGAATAGAATATGATGATGGGGTTTATGTGGAGAAGACAAAAAGGAGAAAGTCTCACATCAACGAGGCTAGTCAATGGGCTATGGAGATGCCCATCGATTGATGTTAATGCAAGGAGTAGGGATTGCCATGCAACGTATGCACTAGACCTATAAATGTATGAAAGCTCAACAAAAGAAACTAAGTGGGTGTGCATCCAACTTGCTTACTCACGAAGACCTAGGGCACTTGAGGAGGCCCATTGTTGGAATATACAAGCCAAGTTCTATAATGAAAATTCCCACTAGTATATGAAAGTGACTAAACAAAAGACTCTCTATCATGAGGATTATGGTGCTACTTTGAAGCACAAGTGTAGCAAAGGATAGTAGCATTGTCCCTTCTCTCTTTTTCTCTCATTTTTTGGGCCTTCTCTTTTTTATGGCCATTGTCCTTTTTTGGGCCTTCTCTTTTTTTGTGGCCTTTCTCTTTTTTATTCCTCACTTGGGACAATGCTCTAGAAAATGAAGATCATCACACTTCTATTTATTTACAACTCAATGATTACAACTCGATACTAGAACAAAGTATGACTCTATATGAATGCCTCCGGCGGTGTACTGGGATTGTGATGAATCAAGATTGACATGTATGAAAAATTATGAACGGTGACTTTGCCACAAATACGATGTCAACTACATAATCATGCAAAGCAATATGACAATGATGATGCGTGTCATAATAAACGGAAGGGTGGAAAGTTGCATGGCAATATATATCGGAATGGCTATGGAAATCCATAATAGGTAGGTATGGTGGCTGTTTTGAGGAAGATATAAGGAGGTTTATGTGTGAAAGAGCGTATCATATCACGGGGTTTGGATGCACCGGCGAAGGTTGCACCAACTCTCAATGCGAGAAAGGGAAATGCACAGTACCGAAGAGGCTAGCAATGATGGAAGGATGAGAGTGCGTATAATCCATGGACTCAACATTAGTCATAAAGAACTCACATACTTATTGCAAAAATCTACAAGTCATCAAAAACCAAGCACTACGCGCATGCTCCTAGGGGGATAGATTGGTAGGAAATGACCATCGTTCGTCCCCGACCGCCACTCATAAGGAAGACAATCAAACAACACCTCATGTTTCAAATTTGTTACATAAAGTTTACCATACATGCATGCTACGGGACTTGCAAACTTCAACACAAGCATTTCTCAAATTCACAACTACTCAACTAGCACGACTTTGATATTATTACCTCCATATCTCAAAACAATCATCAAGCATCAAACTTCTCTTAGTATTCAACACACTCATAAGAAAGTTTTTACTATTCTTGGATGCCTAGCATATTAGGATTATTAAACAAATTACCATGCTATTTAAGACTCTCAAAATAATATAAGTGAAGAACGAGAATTCATCTATTTCTATAAAATAAAAACCACCATTGTGCTCTAAAAAGATGTAAGTGAAGCACCAGAGCAACAACGAACTACTCCGAAAGATATAAGTGAAGATCAATGGGTAGTCAAATGATTATGCAACTGTATGAAGACTCTCTAACATTTAATAATTTCAGATCTTGGTATTTTATTCAAACAGCAAGCAAAACAAAAGAAAATAAAATGACGCTCCAAGCAAAACACATATCATGTGGTGAATAAAAATATAGCTCCAAGTAAAGTTACCGATGAACGAAGACAAAAGAGGGGATGCCTTCCGGGGCATCCCCAAGCTTAGGATTTTGGTTTTACTTGAATATTACCTTGGGGTGCCTTTTAATCCCCAATCTTAGGCTATTGCGACTCCTTATTCCATAGTCCATCGAATCTTTACCCAAAACTTGAAAACTTCACAACACAAAACTTAACAGAAAACTCGTAAGCTCCGTTAGTGAAAGAAAACAAAACACCACTTCAAGGTACTGTAATTAACTCATTCTTTATTTATATTGGTATTAAACCTACTGTATTCCAACTTCTCTATGGTTTATAAACTATTTTACTAGCCATAGATTCATCAAAATAAGCAAACAACACACGAAAAACAGAATCTGTCAAAAACAGAACAGTCTGTAGTAATCTGGATGAAACATATACTTATAGAACCCCAAAAATTCTAAAATAAATTGATGGACCTGAGGAATTTATCTATTAATCATCTTCAAAAATAATTAACTAAATATCACTCTCCAATAAAAAATGGCAGCAATTCTCGTGAGCGCTAAAGTTTCTGTTTTTTACAGCAAGATCAACAAGACTTTCCCCAAGTCTTCCCAACGGTTCTACTTGGCACAATCACTAACTAAAAAATAAAAACTAAATCATAACAGAGTCTAAATAAATTATTTATTACTAAACAGGAGCAAAAATCAAGGAACAAAAATAAAGTTGGGTTGCCTCCCAACAGGCGCTATCGTTTAACGCCCCTAGCTAGGCATGATGATTTCAATGATGCTCCCATAAAAGATAAGAATTGTAACATAAAGGGAGAATCATAAAGAATATGAATAGCAAATTTAAGTCTAACCCACTTCCCATGCATAGGGATTTTGTTAGCAAACAACTTATGGGGACAAGAATCAACTTGCATAGGACGGTAAAACAAGCATAACTTCAAAATTTTAAGCACATAGAGGGGAAACTTGATATTATTGCAATTCCTACAAGCATATATTCCTCCCTCATAATAATTTTCAGTAGCATCATGAATGAATTCAACAATATAACCAGCACCTAAAGCATTCTTTTCATGATCTACAAACATAGAATATTTACTACTCTCCACATAAGCAAAATTCTTCTCAATCGGAATAGTGGGAGTATCATAAGAGACTCGAATACTATAAATTGTTTCCACATTAAAAGAGTAATGTTCAGAAAAATGGTAATCATAATCATGACAAGTTTTATAAATATAATCATCACTAATTTTTATAGCATATGTATCATCACAATAATTATCATAAGTAGGAGGCATGCTATCATCATTATAAATTTGCATATCAAAACTTGAGAGACTAAAAATATCATCTTCATTAAGCGTAGCATCCCCAAGCTTGGGACAAACATTAATTGCAGCAAATATATTCTCAAAAACATCATCTTCATCAAACATAGCATCCCCAAGCTTGGGCCTTTTCATATCATAAGCATAATCACTCTCATCATTAATAGTATAGATAACACCAATAGTATAGCAATTATCATATTTTTTTCCAAGCAAGTGCCAAAAAGATTTTCAAGATCATAAGAAGTATCATTATCTACCACAATTATATTTTCATGAGGCACAATAATAATAGGAGCTGCATTATTTGGGAGAGATATCTTTTTACCTCTCTTCCTTTTTCTTTTCTTCTTCTTCACCACATCATGTGTGGGTTCAATCCTCTTTTTGGAGCGCCTTATTAATGAGATTGGTTGAATAGGAGGCTCCTCCTCGTTACCTGATTCATCGTAAGAAATAATAGAAGGATATTGGGAAGTCTCTTCCCTTTCATTAGTATTCTCTTCATCTTCTGTTTCTTTTCTTTTCTTTATGTAATTGGCAATATAAGGATTTTCAATGCAATTCACCGCACAATACATATAAATTTCCTCTAGATCAAAACCAAGAAGTTTATAACGGGCAAATTCTAGAAGATAGTTAGTTATACGTTTCATTTCTTCATAGCCCATAAGTAAACTAAGTTCATTATAATGTGCAAGGGAAATCAAGTCATCACTATTTTTGGACACGATTAGATCATGAAACAATTTGCATCGGATAGCTAAATGACCACTTTCATTGCAAAGTCCACAAGTATGGCCAAGAAAATTTAAATTTTCAGCACAATCAACTAGCCTTTCTTGCAAAAATTTAGTTTCTAAGTACTTATGCCTCATGCAATATCTATCTTCCCTATTTGGTGTGTACTTACAAACCCAATGCACTCCACAAAAAATGACATGTTTATAGGAGACATTTTCATCATAACTAGTGCAATCATCATTAGTACCATGGATATTCAAGGAGTTCATACTAAAAACATTGCAATCATGCTCATCATTCAAATATTTAGTGCCAAATATTTTAATGCATTCTTCTTCTAACACTTTGGCACAATTTTCCTTTCCATCATACTCACAAAAGATATTAAAAAGATGAAGCGTATGAGACAAACTCAATTCCATTTTTTATAGTTTTCTTTTATAAACTAAACTAGTGATAAAACAAGAAACTAAAAGACTCGATTGCAAGATCTAAAGATATACCTTCAAGCACTCACCTCCCCGGCAACGGCGCCAGAAAAGAGCTTGATGTCTACTACACAACCTTCTTCTTGTAGACGTTGTTGGGCCTCCAAGTGCAGAGGTTTGTAGGACAGTAGCAAATATCCCTCAAGTGGATGACCTAAGGTTTATCAATCCGTAGGAGGCGTAGGATGAATATGGTCTCTCTCAAGCAACCCTGCAACCAAATAACAAAGAGTCTCTTGTGTCCCCAACACACCCAATACAATGGTAAATTGTATAGGTGCACTAGTTCGGCGAAGAGATGGTGATACAAGTGGTATATGGATGGTAGATATAGGTTTTTGTAATCTGAAAATATAAAAACAGCAAGGTAACTAATGATAAAAGTGAGCACAAACGGTATTGCAATGCTAGGAAACAAGGCCTAGGGTTCATACTTTCACTAGTGCAAGTCCTCTCAACAATAATAACATAATTGGATCACATAACTATCCCTCAAGATGCAAAAAAGAGTCACTCCAAAGTCACTAATAGCAGAGAACGAACGAAGAGATTATGGTAGGGTATGAAACCACCTCAAAGTTATTCTTTCCAATCAATCCGTTGGGATATTCCTATAAGTGTCACAAACAGCCCTAGAGTTCGTACTAGAATAACACCTTAAGACACAAATCAACAAAACCCTAATGTCACCTAGATACTCCAATGTCACCTCAAGTATCCGTGGGTATGCTTATACGATATGGATCACACAATCTCAGATTCATCTATTCAACCTACACATAGAACCTCAAAGAGTGCCCCAAAGTTTCTACCGGAGAATCACAACGAAAACGTGTGCCAACCCCTATGCATAGGTTCATGGGCGGAACCCGCAAGTTGATCACCAAAACATACAACGAGTGAATCATGTGGTATCCCATTGTCACCACAGATACACATGGCAAGACATACATCAAGTGTTCTCAAATCTTTAAAGACTCAGTCCGATAAAATAACTTCAAAGGGGAAACTCAATCCATTACAAGAGAGTAGAGGGGGAAGAAAACATCATAAGATCCAACTATAATAGCAAAGCTCGCAATACATCAAGATCATATCACCTCAAGAACACGACAGAGAGAGAGAGAGATCAAACACATAGCTACTGGTACATACCCTCAGCCCCGAGGGAGAACTACTCCCTCCTTGTCATGGAGAGCACCGGGATGATGAAGATGGCCACCGGAGAGGGATTGCCCCCTTCGGTAGGGTGCCGGAACGGGTCTAGATTGGTTTTTGGTGGCTACGGAGGCTTATGGCGGCGGAACTCCCGATCTATTGTGCTGCCCAATCGTTTTAGGGTATATGGAGATATAGAGGTGGAAGAAGTACGTCAAGGGGGCCACGAGGGGCCCACGAGGGTGGAGGGTGCGCCCAGGTGGGTGGGCGCCCCCCCCCCTTGCCTCGTCGCTTCCTCGTGGCTTCCCTTACGTTGACTCAAAGTCTCCCGGGTTGCTTTCCTTCCAAAAATGAGTTCCGTGAAGTTTCAGGTCAATTGGACTCCGTTTGATTTTCCTTTTCTGCGATACTCTAAAACAAGGAAAAAAACAGAAACTGGCACTGGGCTCTGGGTTAATAGGTTAGTGTCGTGGTTCTAAGTCCGACAGTAGAATATGGGGGTAGGAATGGAGAGGCAAGATCTTAGCTATGGAGGAGTTGTACACACAAGGTTTACGAGTTCAGGCCCTTCTCGGAGGAAGTAACAGCCCTACGTCTCGGAGCCCGGAAGCGGTCGACTGGATTATACGTGTGTGAGTTACAGGGGGTGCGAACCCTTGTCCCAGAAGAGGGGGGTGGCTTATATAGAGTACGCCAGGACCCTAGCTCCCCTCCGTTACGCATGGTTCAATATACATTAAGAGGAGGCATTACAGGTAATGCTTGTATTAAGGTGCTACAAATGAGCATTAAGTATGCGAATGGATGCTTGACCGTTGCTGCGCAGAGTGGCTTTAGGTCTTCTGATATGTCGAGTGGTTTGGGGGTCGAGTGACCTGAGTAAGAGAGGTCTCCGAGTGATTGATAGGTCGAGTGGACTTCGCTTCGACACCTTTGTTGGTCCTCTGCTTCTGACTCTTGAACTCCTTAGTTCTTAGGACAAGACTTTAGGTGGGGCATGTAGGTCACTCCTATTACCCTACCCTAGGTATGTGTCTACATCATTAGCCCCCTAATGGATCGAGGTTTGAGTGAGAAAGAAGGACGGTAGTTGACCTGGTTCTCGCCCTTGATCTGCCTTGTCTCCTTCTCCAAGTGGAGGACAGTTGTTTGAAACTTTCGACTTTGTTTCTGTCGCCTTGATCGATTCAAAAATCACCGGCTGGTTTGTTCAGTGACATCTCTCGAGTGATATCTCTGATCGGAATCTTTGGTGAGATCGGTTACAGAGGATCCCTGATCTCACGGGATTCAAAATTTGGGTGGAAGCGCGCCAGGCGGAGCGTCCCGCGATAAGTGGAGTAGATAAATCGGACGTTTCGATTTCTGCGCCACCTTTTTCACCACGTATCACGTGTGCAACTGTTGGGGGGATTCGACAGGGCTGATCGGGCCCACGCGTTAGCCACTTGGAAGTAGGCCTTTAAAAGTGGCTAAACCGAGGCATTCGCATCGTGCATGCTCATTTCCCTTCTTCTTCCTCTCGCGTCTCCACCTCGCATAGCACGACCACTCTCGACACCGCTGTTCTGCCGCCATGGGGAAGGACAAAACGGCGGCGTTAGAGCGTGCGAAGAAGGTGACGGGGGCGACGAAGAACAAGAAGATGAATCGGGGGTCTTCATCGCGCTCGGGGCTGCCGTCAGGTTGGATCCAGGGAGACTGGATCCGATCTTCACTCCGGCAAGAGGACTTGGATGATTTGGCCGAGTTAGGGCTGATCGTCCATGAATCCGCGCGCCTGCCGAAGGGGGAATCGGAGCCGCAGCCGCAACTGGGTGAGTGTGTCTTGCTCGCCACCCATGTCAACCGTGGTTTCTTGCTTCCACCACATCCTTTCTTTCGGGGCTTCTTGAACTTTTTCGGTGCCCAACTCCATCACTTTATTCCCAATACCATCACATACCTTGCTGCGTTCGTCTCTATGTGTGAGAATTTTTTGGGGTGCTGACCGCACTGGGGCCTCTTCAAACACATCTTTACTGTCCGATCCCAAACGTGAAGAAAGCGAACTCGAAAGACGAGAAAACCCATGTTATCCAGATGTGCGGGGGCCTAGGCATTCAGAAGAGGAAGAGGAGCTCTTTTCCTCCGATGACTCTTCCTGAATCGGTCAGGGGTTAGCAGTCGACCTGGTTCTATTGCCAGGATATCGCGACCCCAGGCCAGTCGACCGGACTTCCCCCTTTTTCTTTTGATCGTGTCCAAACTCCATCTTCCTTGCGAGTGACCGCTGCTGAGAAGGCAGAGACAGGCATGCTAGTTGAGAGAGTAGTCCAACTGATCAATCAGGGCGTCACTGGTATGGACCTGCTCGAGGTGTTCCTCAGTCAGCGGATCCAACCCCTCCAAGCTCGCGATCATTCTATGTGGATGTACTCCGGGGCTGGTGACACTGCTCGAGTTCATCCAGAGGAAGTGGAGGCCAAAACCGTGGCCGACTGGTTGATGGGCATTACCGGGAACAAAGACAACCCCAGGGGCGCCAGGAAAGTTGACCCTTTCAGCGACAGCAACCTGCCAGACAAGGTCTGGTCGTCATAACCGAATTTTTGAACATATTTTCTGACTGATTGAGGTTCCGACTGACTTATGATCGGTTCCTAGTTTTGCAGATCTACACGGAGATGTATTCGATGCCCAACAAGCCCTGGAGCAAGACCAAGAGGGCGGGGTCAGTGCCGAGGAGAGCGACGAGTGGGAGTCCCCAGCTGATGGTGAAGATGACGAGAGTGACGAGTCTGGCGATGAGGAGGTGGCCAACTCGCCGCGTCGCTCTGAACGTCGATCCAAGCAGCGGCACGACCCCGTGAGAAGACGCGGCAAAGCCGCGGCGTCGAGTGCTCCATCCCACAAGAGCACTCGGTCTCTGACTCCAGAGTTGACTGAGACGGTCCCCAAGCAGCCCAAAGCTAACCCTTCGAAGGCTCGGAAGACCTTGCCCAGGATCAAGATGGATGTCCCTGTTGCCTCTGGGTAAATGTTCTTCTCATATTTTCTTGTTCCGATCGGTTTTCTTGTTCTGACCGAGCGGATGATGGACCTGTATAGCCCGACCTCGGCTGCGACTGATATGCATGTTGACAAGACCCCTGCCGACGAGGAAGCTGATGATGCTATTACCTCCAAAGCCAGTAAGTTTGCCCAACTCGAAGTTTGTTTGGTCGACTGGAATATTGGTCAGTTGTCTTTATGGCTCTCTCTCTCTGTTTATTGCAGCTCCACGAGACATTGTTGTGCTCCCAGATGATGAAGAGGAAGTACCGCTGAGAGGAAGGAGGAGGAAGGACAAGGAGCCGAGCAGGAAGGCGACCGAAGCCCAGTTCTTCGGCCGATTGGGACGCCTACGGCGATGGTCGAGCGGTCGACAGACCCGGCTCGAACCAATGTCACCTTCACTGTTCCTCTGTCGACTGATTGTCCCTCGGGATCAGCTGCTTAGGCTCCTGCTGTGCTGACGTCATTCCATGCTTCAGATCCGGCGGCAGCTTCGACTGCTCTACCTCCGTCACTTTTTGCTGCATATCAAGCTCCGGACGATCCACCGGCTGCTGCCAGAGAAGCTCTTCCTCAACTGAACCTTGTGATGGGGAAGCTGAAGGTGGTGCATGAGGCCAGTCAGGTGGCCTTCAACGCCGGAGCTGCCATGCAAACTAATGTCCAGGTTAGTTGATTTTTCGATCGACCTTTTTTCGTCTGACCGCCCACTGGAGTGTGGCTGTTCGGAAATAGTATATCTCTTTGTGTCGGTTCGAACTGATTCTTTGTACTAGTGGGGGCACGCTGAGTGCACCCACTGGGTGTAGTCCTCGAGACCGTAGTTGACTACGGGCAGTCGACTGTGGTCTGAGAATTTGGATCTGTCTTTTTTTTGGAGGACAGTCGACCGTCGACTGTGATCTGGAAATCAGTGGGGGCACGCTAAGTGCACCCACTGGGTGTAGTCCCCGAGACTGCCGTTGAATGTTTGATTTGGCGGTAGTCTTAGAATAATTATCTCTTTTTATCTCTGTCGACTGATATGGCTGTGACTGCAGAAATCTTGTGATCTTGGGGCTCAACTTTCTGACATGAACAAACAACAAATCAGCCTCAACCTTGATCTGGAACTGGCCCAGAAGAACCTCAAGACCGCTTGTGATGAAGTAGCTGCCATGGGAGGTAACCAATCGACCGCTCCATATCCCAACACTGGCACTTTTCCTTTCCATCTTTGAACCGGGTGGCTTCACTCGAGAAGATGTATGTAGTGAAAACCGCCAACTCCAAGCTCGCCTGAAGAATGTTATTTCTTTAGAGAAAATGAAGGAAGCTCTGGAGAAGAAGGATCTGGATCTTGCCGCAGCACAGAAGGAGGTCTGCGAGAAGACAACGCTTGCTGACAAGAAGCTTGCTTCAGTCGGCAAGTTAGAAGAAGAAAACTCCAAGCTGAAGACTGTTGTATCTGACGCCAATCAGGAGGTCGAGCGACTGAAGAAGAACAAAGAGAAGTTGACCGACGAACTTGGAAGCCTCAAGGCCAAGAATGGCGAGTTAGATTCTTATTTGGGCCAACTTGCTGTGAAGCTAGTCTTGAAACTTGAAGGTATTGACTAATCTGTCTTATTTCTGTCGACTGACAAGTCTAATGGTGCCGTCGACTCATAATTCTCTCGATCATGCAGAACTTTGCCAAGGCTTTGAAGCGGAAACCGGGCGGGTCGAGACGGGTCTCGATCCCATCAACTGTCCAGTCAAATATGATGTTGCGATGAATGTGCTGCGGTTGGAGTCTCGCATGGACAGCGCGGTTGCTTATCTGGCACGCATGAAAGCTGCAATGACTCGGGTTGATGCTGGTCTTTGGCCTCAGGCAGAGCTGTCTCTAGATCTCGAGTCTTTGATGGCTCGACTGAATCAAATCCCTGAACATGTGCGAAAATGGAAGAAGTCATATGTTCGCTGTGGTGCTGACATCGCTCTGTCTCTGGTTCGAGTGCACTGCAAGGATGTCAAAGAAGACAAGCTGGCGGAGCTCAAGGTTGCTAACACGAGGAAGCATACGTTTCAGTCTTTCATGGACACCTTCCTTGACGCTGCCACTCGCATTGCAGACAGCATTGACCTCGACAGTTTCTGCGACCCAGCCAGTCCTTCTCCTGATGCATGACCGAAAAACATTATGCTCCACTTTTATTTGCCTCGGAATGCCAAGTGATTGTGTAACCGTTAAACTTCTTCGGGCTTGATGCTCGAATACTTTTGATCTGCCATCTGGGACCTTGGGGTTTATCCGAATTTGGTTTATTTCTGAATATGCTGGTGTTTGCTTTCGACTGGAATTTGTTTTTTGCTCAGAATACTCTTTGTGCTTGGAATGCAGCTCTGCGGTGGGAAAACTTAGGCGAGTACTTGGACTGCAGCTAAGCCTCCGAGTGGGAGGATCGCTCACCACTCGGTAGGATTTTTAAAACCTAGGCGAGTACTTGGACTGTAGCTAAGTCCCCGAGTGGGAGGATCGCTCGCCACTCGGTAGGATTTTTAAAACTTAGGCGAGTACTTGGACTGCAGCTAAGCCTCCGAGTGGGAGGATCGCTCACCACTCGGTAGGATTTTTAAAACTTAGGCGAGTACTTGGACTGCAGCTAAGTCCCCGAGTGGGAGGATCGCTCACCACTCGGTAGGATTTTTAAAACTTAGGCGAGTACTTGGACTGCAGCTAAGCCTTCGAGTGGGAGGATCGCTCACCACTCGGTAGGATTTTTAAAACTTAGGTGAGTACTTGGACTGCAGCTAAGCCCCCGAGTGGGAGGATC
>NC_041390.1:76594767-76619010 GCF_002162155.2 Triticum dicoccoides
CTTAGGCGAGTACTTGGACTGCAGCTAAGCCCCCGAGTGGGAGGATCGCTCACCACTCGGTAGAATTTTTAAAACTTAGGCGGGTACTTGGACTGCATCTAAGCCCCCGAGTGGGAGACTGGCTCACCACTCGGTAGGATTTTTTAAAAACTTAGGCAAGTACTTGGACTGCAGCTAAGCCCCCGAGTGGGAGGCTGGCTCACCACACGGTAGGATTTTTAAAACTTAGGAGAGTACTTGGACTGAAGCTAACCCCCCAGTGGGAGGCTGGCTCACCACTCGGTAGGATTTTTAAAACTTAGGCGAAACGGATTCACAGCTAAGCCCCCGAGTGGGAGGCTGGCTCACCACTCGGTGGGATTTTTTAAAACTTAGGCGAAATGGATTCACTGCTAAGCCACCCACTGGGGGATTTCTCACGTAAACAAAAGCAACAACAATCACTGGGAAAATTATAACACTTTTGTCTTTTGATAAACAAACTACAGAGGTATCCCTTATTACATCTCATCCGAGTGAGTACTTAAGTATAAAAGGGGCAGAGCAGCTCCGCATTCCAGGCTCGTGGCTCATCAATCTGGCGATCGACATTATAAAGATGGTATGCTCCATTGTGGAGAACTCTGGTGAAGATGAAAGGACCTTCCCAAGTAGGAGCGAGCTTGTGTGGTTTCTATTGATCCACTCGGAGGACCAAGTCTCCTTCTTGTAAGGCTCGACTCTTCACATTTCTGGCATGGAATCGACGCAAGTCCTGTTGATAGATGGTCGATCGGATCATGGCCATCTCTCTTTCCTCTTCTAGGAGGTCGACTGAGTCCTGCTGGGCTAGTTCTGCTTCATCTTCAGAGTAGATCTCGACTCGGGGTGCATTGTGAAGCAAGTCACTCAGCAAAACTGCTTCAGCTCCATAGACCAGAATGAATGGGGTTCGTCCAGTCGACCAATTCGGGGTGGTCCTCAATCCCCAAAGAACTGACGGAAGTTCGTCGACCCATGCGCCTGCTGCATGCTTGAGATCACGCATCAGTCGAGGTTTTAGTCCTTTGAGAACTAGACCATTAGCTCTTTCTGCTTGTCCATTCGACTGGGGGTGGAGCGACTGACGCCTAGTCGACTCGTGTGCCTTGAGAGGCGCAAAAAGCTCTGAACTTGTCGGAATCAAAGTTTGACCCATTGTCAGTGATGATGCTATGCGGAACTCCATATCTGGATATCAACTCTCTGATAAAGCTGATAGCGGTGCAGGCATCAAGATTCTTGATAGGTTTAGCTTCAATCCATTTAGTGAATTTGTCGACTGCCACCAGCACATGGGTGAAGCCGCTCCTGCTAGTTCTCAGTGGTCCAACCATATCCAATCCCCAAACAGCGAAGGGCCAGACGAGTGGAATGGTCTTTAAGGCTGAGGCGGGTTTGTGCGACATATTGGAATAGAACTGACATCCTTCACATTTGTCGACTATCTCCTTCGCCATCTCATTTGCTTTTGGCCAGTAAAATCCCGCTCGGTATGCTTTAGCCATGATGGTCCAAGAGGACGCATGATGGCCACAGGTCCCCGAGTGGATATCATCAAGAATTATTTGACCTTCTTCTCGCGTTATACATTTTTGACCAACTTCAGTCACGCTTTCCCTGTACAAATGTCCCTTTATCACAGTGAAGGCCTTAGATCGACAGGCGAGCTGTCGAGCCTCTTCTTCATTCTCTAGGAGTTCTTTCCTTAGGATGTACGCGATGTACGGCACTGTCCAGTCGGGAGTGATCAGGTCGACCACTGCTGGAACCTCAACTTCAGTCGGATCCGTGGCACTTTTTGGTTGCGGTACTTCTTCGGTGAAAGGATCCTCTTGAACTGATGGTGTGTGGATGTGTTCCAAAAACACATTGCTGGGAATGGCTTCTCTCTTGGAACCTATTTTTGCTAAATCATCAGCTGCTTGATTTTTCAGTCGGGGTATATGATGCAGCTCTAACCCCTCAAATTTCTTCTCTAGCTTTCTCACTGCATTGCAATAACCGGTCATGGCTGGACTTCTGACGTCCCACTCCTTCATCACTTGATTCACCACCAAATCTGAGTCGCCATAGACCATGAGGCAACGGACGCCGAGTGAAATGGCCATGTGCAACCCATACAAAAGTGCTTCATATTATGCTTCGTTATTGGAGGAATCAAAGTGGATTTGGAGAACATATCCGAGCTTATCTCCTCGGGGGGAAACCAATACTACCCCAGCACCGGAACCATTCAGCATCTTAGAACCGTCAAAGAACATGGTCCAGTGCTCCGGGTGAACTTGAGTCGGCAGTTGCTGTTCAATCCACTCGGCGACGAAATCTGCAATTGCTTGGGACTTGATAGCTTTCTTTGCCTCAAACTTGATATCTAGGGGAAGGAGTTCAATCGCCCATTTTGCCACTCGACCAGTTGCATCTCTGTTGTGCAGAATCTCTGACAATGGAGCATCGCTGACGACTGTAATGGAATGGTCAGAGAAGTAATGTGCAACCTTCTTCATGGTCATATAAATCCCATATACAAGCTTCTGATAATGAGGATATCTTTGCTTAGATGGGGTCAAAACTTTAGAAACATAATATACCGGGCACTGAACTTTAAAGGTTTTTCCTTCTTCTTCCCGCTCGATTGTAAGTACTGAACTGACGACTTGTCCCGTGGCTGCAATGTAAAGCAGCAAAGGCTCTTTGCTGATTGGGGCAACAAGCACCGGCTGGGTGGAGAGCAGGGCTTTTAGCTCTGCAAACGCTGCATCAGCTTCGGGAGTCCACTCGAACTTGTCTGACTTCTTCATCAGTCGGTAAAGAGGCAATGCCTTTTCACTGAGACGAGAAATGAATCGACTTAAAGCGGCTAAGCAACCAGTAAGCTTCTGGACATCGTGCACGCGCACAGGACGCTTCATTCGGAGTATAGTACCAACATTTTTTGGGTTGGCGTCGATTCCTCGTTCGGAAACGAGAAAACCGAGTAGCTTTCCGCCAGGAACTCCGAATGTGCACTTTGATGGGTTAAGCTTGATATCATACCTCCTGAGGTTGGCAAATGTCTCAGCAAGGTCAGTCAGTAGGTCAGAACCTTTCCGTGACTTGACCAAAATATCATCCATGTATGCTTCCACATTCCGACTGATTTGAGTGAGCAAACACTTCTGAATCATCCTCATGAACGTGGCTCCGGCATTTTTGAGGCCGAATGGCATGGTAACATAACAGAAGCACCCGAATGGAGTGATGAAAGTTGTTTTGATCTTGTCGGGACCATACAGACGGATCTGATGGTAACCGGAATAGGCGTCTAAAAAAGACAGGCGCTCGCATCCCATAGTCCAGTCGACTATCTGGTTGATGCGGGGAGAGGAAAATGATCTTTCGGGCAGGCCCGATTGATATGTTTGAAGTCAATGCACATGCGAAGTGACTTGTCCTTCTTGGGGACCATGACAACATTGGCGAGCCACTCGGAGTGGTAAATCTCTCGGATAAACTCTTCTGCTAAGAGCCGAGCCACCTCCTCGCCGATGGCCTTTCTCCTCTAGAGGACGGACCATTGAAGATGTTCTTTGACCGGTTTCACTTTTGAGTCGACTCGTAGATGGTGCTCAGCCAGCCCTCTGGGAACACCCGGCATGTCAGAAGGCATCCATGCAAAGATGTCCCAGTTCTCACGGAGGAACTGGATGAGCGCTTCTTCCTATTTGGAGTCGAGTGTCGTAGAGATATGAGTCGGAGCAGCACTGGGGTCGGTCGGGTGAATATGAATCAGCTTCGTCTCACCGGACGACTGAAACGCTGATTCCGTAGCGGGCTTCTTGGCTCGCAACAAATCACTCGGTTCTGCAGTTTTCTGGTATTCCTGCAGCTCTACCACTGCCATCTGAGCATCGGTGATCTTTGAGCCTTTATGAAAGCACTCTTCCGCTTTCTTCTGATTGCCGGTAATAGTGATCACACCTCTAGGACCAGGCATCTTCAGTTTGAGGTACACGTAACATGGTCGAGCCATGAATCGTGCATAAGCTCGCTTGCCTAGAATAGCGTGATAAGCGCTCTGGAAGTCCACAACTTCAAACGTCAACTTTTCTTTGCGGTAATTTTTGGAATCACCGAAAACCACATCAAGAGCAAGTTGGCCGAGTGACTCAGCCTTCTTTCCAGAAATGACTCCATGGAAGCTCATGTTGCTGGTACTGAGTCCGGACATCGGAATGCCCATCCCTTTCAATGTCTCTGCATACAGTATATTCAGGCCACTGCCTCCATCCATCAAAACCTTGGTCAGTCGAGTGCCTTCAACAATTGGGTCGACCACCAAAGCTTGCCTCCCCGGGGTGGCTATGTGCACCGGGTGATCGGACTGGTCGAATGTGATGGTAGTCTGAGACCATTTCAAATAACTGGGTGTCGCCGGGGCGACCATATTCACTTCCCGGTTGATAACTTTCAATCGACTTTTGCTTTCAACATCAGCAAAAATCATCAGGGTAGACTTGACCTGGGGATACCCATCATCACTATCTTCCTTGTCCTCAACTTTGTCTGACTCCTTTTCCTTATCTTTGGGTTGTTTCCCTTGGAACTGCTGGATCAAGAGCCGGCACTGTCGAGTGGTATGCTTCAGATAAATGAGTTTACCCTCTTCATCTTTCTTTGTGTGAATGTGACATGGTAGATCCAACACATCATTTACGTCTTGGTCTTTCACCTTCTTGGGGTTCCAAGGCCCTTTGGGCTTCCCCTTGAACTTTCCTTGAGTCACGGCCAAGGCTTCTCCAGGAGCAGCTGGCTCGGCTTTCCGCTTCTGCTTCCGACTGGAGTTCCCTCCTCCGGTTTCGTGGGCGAATGACTTGTGTTTGCCACTCCGGAGTCGATCCTCTTCTTCACCATTGGCATACTTGGTGGCAAAATCTCCATCATTCAACTCAGAGACATGTCTCCGGTTCGACCAAATTTCAGGTTCAGTTCTCTGTACTTAATGCCTTCCTTGAAGCATAGACTGCTTGGTGATCAGATATGTTCTCTACTGTGTGATGCAATGTAATCCATCTCTGGGTGTAGGCCCTCAAAGTTTCATTCAGCTTCTGCATGCAAGATTGCAGCTCTGTCAACCCTGCTGGTCGCTTGCAAGTTCCTTCAAATGTTCTGACAAACACTCAGGCAAGATCTTCCCAAGTGTAAATGCTGCTGGGCACTAACTGATTCAGCCATGCTCTGGCCGAGCCTTCCAACATAAGAGGCAGGTGTTTCATTGCCACTTCATCGTCACCGCCGCCAATCTGAACAGCCACTCGGTAATCCTCAAGCCAAGTATCAGGCTTGGACTCACCAGTGAACTTACTGACTCCAGTCGCCAACCTAAAGTTGGGAGGAATCACCGCAGCTCTGATGGCTCTACTGAAGCACTCCGATCCTGAGACGTGTACACCGCTGCTGGTGGGTACATCTCTGTCTCGACCTTCTCGGTGGGCTCTGTTCCTGTCGACCAAACCCTAAACAAGAACGGATCTCGCATCAAAGCCTGGCTCCCTGGAGTCGACTGGAATCCTTTGCCCAACACTGTGAGGGCGTCTGTCATCCTGCTATCGAGGCACATACGATCCACTCCTCGGGGGAGGGGTGGGTACTCGACGTCGATCATCCCGACCGAGTCGGTGATCATACTGCTCACGGTTCCTATTCTGATCGCGCCGGTCTCCATGTCCCTCACGCCTCGGGGGCGATCTTGGGCTGTGGGCCGACTGGACTGTATCTGCAGTGACGGATCTACTGTGGATCCTATTTCCCGACTGTGACACAGCTGAATTCTGATCTCCTGCCGCCCGGGGCAATGCTCTGATCTGCAACAAGCCTCTGCCAGCCTCTGACTGAGAAGGCTGAATCGACTCTCTTATACGGGCTGCAGCTGCTAAATTCTGAATCGGAGTTCGATATACCTGAGTCGGTGGCGGAAAGAGCTGACGTCGACTGGATGTTGGAATCTGTTGTCGCGCACGCTCGTCGAGTGCTCGCTAGAGGTTCTCCAGTCGAGTGCGCTCAGCCAAGTTGGCCAAGCGCGCGTCCTCTAAGGCACGGGCCTCGGGGGTTTCTCCAACGATAGGAGTGTGCAGCACATCCATGTTCCGGCGACGAAGTTCTTCTCTCTGCAGCGAAGTAAGGGGCTCGGGGAGATACTCTTCATGAGTATGCGACGAACCGCCTCCGCCGTCGCCTCCGTCGGTGCGGGGAAAGCCGGGAGGACTGCGTGGTTCATCAACCATCAGAACCTCTGCCGCTAGATCACTGTTGTCGCACTCGGATGCAGTCTCTGCGGAGCCAGTCGACAGGCCAAACAGGCCGTAGAGAGACTCGTCGGGCTCGATCGCCGCGACTTGGGGGGTGGCTGACTGGCGAGCCACCGCATGTCTCACCCACCGCTGAAGTCTCGACCGACCGAAGCGCTTGCGCCGGCGGGAAACATGGAGGGAGGATGACACAGGGGCCGATCGATACTGGGTCGACGGGTGCCGCAAGAGGACGCCGCGGACGCACGCGTGAAAGTGCGTTGCCCCGCGGACAGGGAGCGCGTCGACGTCGAGAGGAGCCTCCTGAAGCCAAGCGGAGTCGTCGGCGATGAACGTGAGCGTGCCAAGATGGATCTCGCGGCCCTCCACCAAAACTCCGCCCGAAACCATGATGAAGGGGATCAGAAAAATTGCAACTTCTCCAACAAGTCGCTAGGACACCTGCCCCATGGTGGGCGCCAACTGTCGTGGTTCTATGTCCGACAGTAGAATATGGGGGTAGGAATGGAGAGGCAAGATCTTAGCTATGGAGGAGTTGCACACACAAGGTTTACGAGTTCAGGCCCTTCTCGGAGGAAGTAACAGCCCTACGTCTCAGAGCCCGGAGGCGGTCGACTGGATTATACGTGTGTGAGTTACAGGGGGTGTGAACCCTTGTCCCAGAAGAGGGGGGTGGCTTATATAGAGTACGCCAGGACCCCAGCTCCCCTCCGTTACGCAGGGTTCAATATACATTAAGAGGAGGCGTTACAGGTAACGCCTGTATTAAGGTGCTACAAATGAGCATTA
Source organism: Triticum dicoccoides (assembly GCF_002162155.2). Classification (NCBI taxonomy): domain Eukaryota; kingdom Viridiplantae; phylum Streptophyta; class Magnoliopsida; order Poales; family Poaceae; genus Triticum; species Triticum dicoccoides. The sequence continues at coordinate 76,601,862 of NC_041390.1, forward strand.
AGTATGCGAATGGATACTTGACCGTTGCTGCGCAGAGTGGCTTTAGGTCTTCTGATATGTCGAGTGGTTTGGGGGTCGAGTGACCTGAGTAAGAGAGGTCTCCGAGTGATTGATAGGTCGAGTGGACTTCGCTTCGACACCTTTGTTGGTCCTCTGCTTCTGACTCTTGAACTCCTTAGTTCTTAAGACAAGACTTTAGATGGGGCTTATAGGTCAGGCCTATTACCCTACCCTAGGTCTGTGTCTACATTAGTTAGTCCCAAAAATAATATAAAAGTGTATAATAAAGCCCATAAACATCCAAAACAGAAGATAATATAGCATGGAGCAATAAAAAATTATAGGTACGTTGGAGACGTATCATCTACCCACCTAACGGTCATATCGGGCATTTATGTCTTATCATGCCGGGCTGCTCCCTAGGCTATAAATAGCCACCCCCTACAACCACTAGCTGGTTGGCTGCTCTGAGAGAAACTGACACTTGTCATTTGAGAGAATCCCATCCTTCGAGGACTTTGAGTGAAAATCATCAAGTGAGGAAAACCCAAACCCAAACACCTACAAACCCCAAGTGATTGAGCATCACTGAAGAGATTGATCCTACGTGGATCCGACGCTTGTTACCTTTGAAGACTGTGCATCTTCCAGACGGTTAGGCGTCATGGTCTAGAGCATCCAAGACGAATTGTGGATCGCCGAGTGACCGAGTCTGTGAAGGTTCGGAAGTCACCTGAAGACTTACCACGAGTGATTGGGTGAGGTCTGTGTGACCTTAGCTCAAGGGGAATACAGTGAGGACTGAGTGTTCTGAACTGGGTGTTCAGGACTAGGTGTACGAGACTGTGTGTCCTCAGGTTTAAATACCTAGCCACCCTAACCAGACGTACAACTGTCACAGTAGTTGGAACTGGTCTACCAAATCATTGTCTTCACCAAGCTACCTGGTTCCATTTCCTCAACCCTTCCATTTCCCCATTTATGTGTTGAGTGCTTGTTCATATCTGTTTGAAGACTTTGACTGAAGACTTTCTCAATTTCCCCAGTTCAATTTCTTCAGTCTGTTTGTCTTTCACCTGTGTCATCCTGTGTTTACGCTTTCCATACTCTGCGCTTGTCTTCATTTCATCATGATGACCATGCTTGTGTTCTATTATGTTTACTTCTGAGTACTTATTCCGCTGCAAGTAATTCTCCACTAAGGAATTTCCTCACCCTGAAATTCCTCAGTGAAGAATTCATAAAAATCGCCTATTCACCCCCCTCTAGTCGATATAACGCACTTTCAGGTTGCAAAGACCCGAAGATGCTTCAAATATGAGCCATAAGTAGGGCGGCTTGGCCCGATGTGTAAAAACCAGATGGCAAAAAAGAAATCATATAAAGAAAAGAAAGCAAAAAATTCAAGGCTTTTGAAGGCCGCCAAGCCAAAGTGTTTTCTTCGATGAAACTAGCATGAGCCACTGGAAGGTATGTGCTTTCCGTGAGCCTGACTCACAGTACCCAATCGACATTTGAAACCAGATAAAGTCGGGTCTTGCTTTATAGACTTATCAGGAGTACGCGGGGTCAGAGTAACAGCATACATCACGGGCCGATTTATCCAAGTTTCAAAGACGACGACTTATGAAGCCTGGATCTATCCTGACTATCTGTAAGCCGTGCTCTCACATGAAAAACCGGCATTTTAACCTTAACGAGCTTAGATCTTGGTCGAATACGACGTAAAGACTAATCGTTAAGAGTTCAGCGGGTCAATCAGGATTACCTGATGGAGTTGAAGCAGCTGGCTACAGGTAGGATAACCCGTAAAGGTTATGTTCTCTTTGGTCGAATACGCCTATGTTTGAACAAACCTGGTCAAGAGGGTAGTAACGCTATGTTCTCTTTGGTCGAATACACCTATGTTTGAATAGTAAGCCCCCAAGTGACATACTGGCAAGTGTGGCGTTGAGCCGATCAAGAGGGATATTCACAGCTATGATTCGAATACGATTAGGAATCCCCCAAGTGACCATAATAAGATGAGCCCATAAGGCAGGATACCCATGTTTGAACCGTGAATCATGGCAGCAAGTTCTCTTTGGCAACCTTTATTTTTTTCTTGAGCCAGAGTTTAAACTGGATATTAAGAGCTTCAACGCTTTGTGGGAGACAGATTTCCCTTGAGCCAGATTTTGAACCAGAATCCTTCTTTTTAAGCCGGAAATCTTCTGACGGCCTTTAAATATTCGCCAATAAGACAGTAGCCTCCGGGGCCGGGTTATTTTTCCCTCCAATGGCCTGGAGTTCTTGAATTCACTAAAACCGGCCAATTCTGCCGAGTCATGTCATTGTAGCCGCCGAGTCTTAAGACGACTCGAGTAGTTGTCTTGAGATTCTCCATATTTAACCGTGATATAAACCGGTATGAGTCTTTCAACAACTCAGTGATAAAAATCCCTTTTGCATTAGATAACTTATCCTACATTGGAACACTTGCAAGCCAGAGTAATTGCTCTTTTAAATAAAGCAATATGTAATATAAAAAATATACTGGATGGATTTCACCTGATATGTCAGGCTAGAAATTATGCACCGCGGAGTTGATGATCACCAGGTGAAGCTGAAATTAATCACGACCGAGTTGGCCGCGGGAGCAGACAGATGAGCCGGTTGTGGCATTTTAAGCCAGCGTGGACGGGCGAGTTAATCGCAGGCGCGGTAAGCCGTGCTGACGGGCGAGTCAACCACATCATGTTAATGTAAATTGGGCCGTAAAAACGACGGTTTATACATATATTCGTTGATCCTCGTAGCACGGTCAGATGCTAACACCTGATAATAATGGTGCGAGTAATGCATCCATGACACAACCATCGCTCTTGCAGTGAACAATTGTCCTGCACCAAAAAATATCGCAAACCAAAGTAATTGTTCACACAAAAATAATACGTCTATTAAAACAGATTGGACAGATATCACCCGATGTTTTGTCGGGCGAAGATGGACACAACTCGTTTGACATGCATGCAACAATTAGTACTGAATAGCACTAACTAATGACCACGTGCTTTCCCTTTGACTGATGCAACATGTTGCATTGCTTGATCAACCAGCAGTACTAGCCCACTTCTTTTCCTTCGGCCTCATCTTCTTTTTTGGATGCAAAACCAGTGAATTAGCAGCAGCTTAGACATGGCAGCTCACGGACGGTACCGCAAAAGCAATGACAGCCAGTAAATGCGAGGTAGCCAGTCAACACACCACTGTGGATACGGCATGGCCGGTTCTGCTGTGGAGGTGAGCCCCCGACAACGAAGCAAGACGGCAGCGGTTTTCAGTAGCTGGCATCATGCTTGGATTCAGTCGAGTGGAAATTCTGAATAATCTGTGACCCGGCGACTTGCTGTACCGTATAAAGGCGAAACTCTGGCTCATCTCAATCTAAGGTTGGCCATAGTGGGGGTAACATAAGTAGTATCATGTACTTGGGACTCGTAAACATGCTTATGTGGCAGGTAATTAAAGAAAAGAGAGATGGTTATAGTAACATAGGTAGATACCGTAACATAATAAATGTGGTGCTACTATGTGTCATGCATGGCAATAAATGAGACCACCTATGATACTAATCTATGATACTATGCACTATGGAGGTAGTAACATAGACTAGTAACATATGCATGTTACTAGTCTAAGTTACTCCCCACTATGGCCAGCCTAATACGATGGCTCGCTGGACGCAGTAGTACCAATGAACTAGTACTGACCTCGCGTAGTAATTAGTGGCCATAATGTAGCTTCGTGTGACGAGCAGTAATAATACAAAAGTAGTACTCCCTCCGTTTCTTTTTGAAGGAAATATGCCCTAGAGGCAATAATAAAGTTATTATTTATTTCCTTATATCATGATAAATATTTATTATTAATGCTAGAATTGTGTTAACCAGAAACATGATACATGTGTGAATACATAGACAAACAGGATGTCACTAGTATGCCTCTACTTAACTAGCTCGTTGATCAAAGATGGTTATGTTTCCTGACCATAGACAAAGATTTGTCATTTGATTAACGGGGTCACATCATCAGGAGAATGATGTGATTGACTTGACCCATTTCGTTAGCTTAGCACTTGATCGTTTAGTTTGTTGCTATTGCTTTCTTCATGACTTATACATGTTCCTATGACTATCAGATTATGCAACCCCTGTTTACCGGAGGAACACTTTGTGTGCTACCAAACGTCACAACGTAACTGGGTGATTATAAAGGTGCTCTACAGGTGTCTCCGAAGGTACTTGTTGGGTTGGCGTATTTCGAGATTAGGATTTGTCACTCCGATTGTCGGAGAGGTATCTCTGGGCCCACTCGGTAATACACATCACTTAAGCCTTGCAAGCATTGCAACTAATGAGTTGGTTGCGGGATGATGTGTTACAGAACGAGTAAAGAGACTTGTCGGTAACGAGATTGAACTAGGTATTGAGATACCGACGATCGAATCTCGGGCAAGTAACATACCGATGACAAAGGGAACAACGTATGTTGTTATGCGGTCCGACCGATAAAGATCTTTGGAGAATATGTAGGAGCCAATATGGGCATCTAGGTTCCGCTATTGGTTCTTGACTAGAGAGGTGTCTCGGTCATGTCTACATAGTTCTTGAACCCGTAGGGTCCGCACGCTTAACGTTCGTTGACGATATAGTACTATATGAGTTATGTATGTTGGTGACCGAATGTTGTTCGGAGTCTGAGATGAGATCACGGACATGATGAGGAACTCTAGAATGGTCCGGAGATAAAGTTTGATATGTGGGATAATAGTGTTTGGTCACCGGAAGGGTTCCGGAATTCACCGAAAGGGGTTCCGGATGTTTCCCGAAATGTTTGGGTACGAGAACACTTTATTTGGGCTAAAGGGGAAAACCCACAAGGTTTATGGAAAGCGCAAAAGGAAGTTTTGTAGAGTCCAGGGGCCAGACACCAGGGTCCCTGGCGTCTGGGTCCAGACGCCGGGAACCATGGCGTCTTGCCCTGGAGTCCGAGAAGGACTCTTGCCTTTCGGGTGAAATCGACTTTGTGGAGGCTTTTACTCCAAGTTTGGACCCCAAGGCTCAACATATAAATAGAGGGGTAGGGATAGCACCCAAGACACATCAAGAAACACCAAGCCGTGGGCCGGCTACCCCGTCCCCTCTAGTTTATCCTCCGTCATAGTTTTCGTAGTGCTTAGGCGAAGCCCTGCGGAGATTATTCTTCACCAACACCATCACCATGCCGTCTTGCTGCCGGAACTCATCTACTACTTTGCCCCTCTTGCTGGATCGAGAAGGCGAGGACGTCATCGAGCTGAATGTGTGTTGAACGTGGAGGTGCCGTACGTTCGGTACTTGATCGGGACGGATCGTGAAAGTGTATGACTACATCAACCGCGTTGATAAATGCTTCCGCTTACGGTCTATGAGGGTACGTAGACAACACTCTCCCCTCTCGTTGCTATGCATCACCATGATCCTGTGTGTGCGTAGGAAAATTTTGAATTTACTATGTTCCCCTACAGTGGCATCCGAGCCAGGTTTTATGCGTTGATGTTATATGCACGAGTAGAACACAAGTGAGTTGTGGGCAATACAAGTCATACTGCTTACCAGCATGTCATACTTTGGTTCGGCGGTATTGTTGGATGAAGCGGCTCGGACCGACATTACACGTACGCTTACGCAAGACTGGTTCTACCGATGTGCTTTGCACATAGGTGGCTGGCGGGTGGAAGTTTCTCCAACTTTAGTTGAACCGAGTGTGGCTACTCCCGGTCCTTGAGAAGGTTAAAACAACACTAACTTGACAAACTATCGTTGTGGTTTTGATGCATAGGTAAGAACAGTTCTTTCTCAGCCCGTAGCAGCCACGTAAAACTTGCAACAACAAAGTAGAGGACGTCTAACTTGTTTTTGCAGGGCATGATGTGATGTGATATGGTCAAGGCATGATGCTATATTTTATTGTATGAGATGATCATGTTTTGTAACCGAGTTATTGGCAACTGGCAGGAGCCATATGGTTGTCGCTTTATTGTATGCAATGCAAACGCCCTGTAGTGCTTTACTTTATCACTAAGCGGTAGCGATAGTCATAAAAGCATAAGTTGGCGAGACGACAACGATGCTACGATGGAGATCAAGGTGTTGCGCTGGTGATGATGGTGATCATGACGGTGCTTCAGAGATGGATATCACAAGCACAAGAATATGATGGCCATATCATATCACTTGCATGTGATGTTTATCTTTTATGCATCTTATCTTGCTTTGATTGACGGTAGCATTATAAGATGATCTCTCACTAAATTATCAAGATATAAGTGTTCTCCCTGAGTATGCACCGTTGCGAAAGTTCTTCGTGCTGAGACACCACATGATGATCGGGTGTGATAGGCTCTACGTTCAAATACAACGGGTGCAAAACAGTTGCACACGTGGAATACTTAGGTTAAACTTGACGAGCCTAGCATATAACAGATATGGCCTTGGAACACGGAGATCGAAAGGTCGGGCGTGAATCATATAGTAGATATGATCAACATACTGATGTTCACCATTGAAACTACTCCATCTCATGTGATGATCGGACATGGTTTAGTTGATATGGATCACGTGATCACTTAGAAGATTAGAGGGGTGTCTATCTAAGTGGGAGTTCTTAAGTAATATGCTTAATTGAACTTAAATTTATGATGAACTTAGTACCTGATAGTTTCTTGCTTGTCTATGTTGATTGTAGATAGATGGCTCGTGCTGTTGTTCCATTAAATTTTAATGCGTTCCTTGAGAAAGCAAAGTTGAAAGATGATGGTAGCAATTACACAGACTGGGTTCGTAACTTGAGGATTATCCTCATTGCTGCACAAAAGAATTACGTCCTGGAAGCATCGCTAGGTGTACCACCTACGCCAGCAACTGCAGACATCATGAATGCCTGGCAGTCATGTGTTGATGACTACTCGATAGTTCAGTGTGCCATGTTGTACGGCTTAGAACCGGGACTTCAATGACGTTTTGAACGTCATGGAGCATATGAGATGTTCCAGGAGTTGAATTTAATATTTCAAGCAAATGCCCGGATTGAGAGATATGAAGTCTCCAATAAGTTCTACAGCTGCAAGAAGGAGGAGAATAGTTCTGTCAGTGAGCATATACTCAGAATGTCTGGGTACTGCAACCACTTGATTCAACTGGGAGTTAATCTTTCGGATGATAGCGTCATTGACAGAATTCTTCAATCACTGCCACCAAGCTACAAGAGCTTCGTGATGAACTATAACATGCAAGGGATGGATAAGACGATTCCCGAGCTCTTCGTAATGCTAAAGGCTGCGGAGGTAGAAATCAAGAAGGAGCATCAAGTGTTGATGGTCAATAAGACCACCAGTTTCAAGAAAAAGGGCAAAGGGAAGAAGAAGGGAAACTTCAAGAAGAACGGCAAACAAGTTGCTGCTCAAGAGAAGAAACCCAAGTCTGGACCTAAGCCTGAGACTGAGTGCTTCTACTGCAAGCAGACTAGTCACTGGAAGCGGAACTGCCCCAAGTATTTGGCGGATAAGAAGGATGGCAAGGTGAACAAAGGTATATGTGATATACATGTTATTGATGTGTACCTTACTAATGCTTGCAGTAGCACCTGGGTATTTGATACTGGTTCTGTTGCTAATATTTGCAACTCGAAACAGGGGCTACGGATTAAGCGAAGATTGGCTAAGGACGAGGTGACGATGCGTGTGGGAAATGGTTCCAAAGTCGATGTGATCGCAGTCGGCACGCTACTTCTACATCTACCTTCGGGATTAGTTTTAGACCTGAATAATTGTTATTTGGTGCCAGCACTGAGCATGAACATTATATCTAGATCTTGTTTGATGCGAGACGGTTATTCATTTAAATCAGAGAATAATGGTTGTTCTATTTATATGAGTAATATCTTTTATGGTCATGCACCCTTGAAGAGTGGTCTATTCTTATTGAATATCGATAGTGGTGATACACATATTCATAATATTGAAGCCAAAAGATGCAGAGTTGATAATGATAGTGCAATTTATTTGTGGCACTGCCGTTTAGGTCATATCGGTATAAAGCACATGAAGAAACTCCATACTGATGGACTTTTGGAACCACTTGATTATGAATCACGTGGTACTTGCGAACCATGCCTCATGGGCAAGATGACTAAAACACCGTTCTCCGGAACTATGGAGCGAGCAACAGATTTGTTGGAAATCATACATACAGATGTGTGTGGTCCAATGAATATTGAGGCTCGCAGCGGGTATCATTATTTTCTCACCTTCACAGATGATTTAAGCAGATATGGGTATATCTACTTAATGAAACATAAGTCTGAAACATTTGAAAAGTTCAAAGAATTTCAGAGTGAAGTTGAAAATCATCGTAACAAGAAAATAAAGTTTCTATGATCTAATCGTGGATGAGAATATTTGAGTTACGAGTTTGGTTTTCATTTGAAACAATGCAGAATAGTTTCGCAACTTACGCCACCCGGAACACCACAGCGTAATGGTGTGTCCGAATGTCGTAATCGTACTTTACTAGATATGGTGCGATCGATGACGTCTCTTGCTAATTTACCGCTATCATTTTGGGGTTATGCTCTAGAGACAGCTGCATTCACGTTAAATAGGGCACCATCAAAATCCGTTGAGACGACGCCTTATGAACTATGGTTTGGCAAGAAACCAAAGTTGTCGTTTCTTAAAGTTTGGGCTGCGATGCTTATGTAAAAAAGCTTCAACCTGATAAGCTTGAACCCAAATCGGAGAAATGTGTCTTCATAGGATACCCAAAAACTGTTGGGTACACCTTCTATCACAGATCCGAAGGCAAGACTTTTGTTGCTAAATTTGGAATCTTTCTAGAGAAGGAGTTTCTCTCGAAAGAAGTGAGTGGGAGGAAAGTAGAACTTGATGAGGTAACTGTACCTGCTCCCTTATTGGAAAGTAGTTCATCACAGAAACCGGTTCTTGTGACACCTACACCAATTAGTAAGTTAATGATGATGATCATGAAACTTCAGATCAAGTTGTTACTGAACCTCGTAGGTCAACCAGAGTGAGAACCGCACCAGAGTGGTACGGTAATCCTGTTCTGGAGGTTATGTTGCTAGACCATGACGAACCTACAAACTATGAAGAAGCGATGGTAAGCCCAGATTCCGCAAAATGTCTTGAAGCCATGAAATCTGAGATGGGATCCATGTATGAGAACAAAGTGTGGACTTTGGTTCACTTGCACGTTGATCGGCAAGCCATCGAGAATAAATGGATCTTCAAGAAGAAGACTGACGCTGATGGTAATGTTATTGTCTATAAAGCTCGACTTGTTGCAAAAGGTTTTCGACAAGTTCAAGGGATTGACTACGATGAGACCTTCTCACTCGTAGTGATGCTAAAGTCTGTCCGAATCATGTTAGCAATTGCCGCATTTTATGATTATGAAATTTGGCAAATGGATGTCAAAACTGCATTCCTGAATGGATTTCTGGAAGAAGAGTTGTATATGATGCAACCGGAAGGTTTTGTCGATCGAAAGGGAGCTAACAAAGTGTGCAAGCTCCAGCAATCCATTTATGGACTGGTGCAAGCCTCTCGGAGTTGGAATAAACGTTTTGATAGTGTGATCAAAGCATATGGTTTTGTACAGACTTTTGGAGAAGCCTGTATTTACAATAAAGTGAGTGGGAGCTCTGTAGCATTTCTAATTTTATATGTGGATGACATACTGTTGATTGGAAATGATATAGAATTTCTAGATAGCATAAAAGGATATTTGAATAAAAGTTTTTCAATGAAAGACCTCGGTGAAGCTGCTTATATATTGGGCATGAAGATCTATAGATATAGATCGAGACGCTTAATTGGACTTTCACAAAGCACATACCTTGACAAAGTTTTGAAGAAGTTCAAAATGGATCAAGCAAAGAAAGGGTTCTTGCCTGTGTTACAAGGTGTGAAGTTGAGTAATACTCAATGCCCGACCACTGCAGAAGATAGAGAGAAAATGAAAGATGTTCCCTATGCTTCAGCCATAGGCTCTATCATGTATGCAATGCTGTGTACCAGACCTGATGTGTGCCTTGCTATTAGTTTAGCAGGGAGGTACCAAAGTAATCCAGGAGTGGATCACCGGACAGCGGTCAAGAACATCCTGAAATACCTAAAAAGGACGAAGGATATGTTTCTCGTTTATGGAGGTGACAAAGAGCTCATCGTAAATAGTTACGTCGATGCAAGATTTGACACTTATCCGGACGATTCTAAATCGCAAACCGGATACATGTTTTTATTAAACGGTGGAGCTGTCAGTTGGTGCAGTTCTAAACAAAGCGTCATAGCGGGATCTACATGTGAAGCGGAGTACATAGCTGCTTCAAAAGCAGCAAATGAAGGAGTCTGGATGAAGGAGTCCATATCCGATCTAGGTGTCATACCTAGTGCATCGGGTCCAATGAAAATCTTTTGTGACAATACTGGTGCAATTGCTTTGGCAAAGGAATCCAGATTTCACAAGAGAACCAAGCACATCAAGAGACGCTTCAACTCCATCCGGGACCAAGTCCAGGTGGGAGACATAGAGATTTGCAAGATACATACGGATCTAAATGTTGCAGACCCGTTGACTAAGTCTCTTCCACGAGCAAAACATGACCAGCACCAAGGCTCCATGGTTGTTAGAATCATTAATGTGTAATCTAGATTATTGACTCTAGTGCAAGTGGGAGACTGAAGGAAATATGCCCTAGAGGCAATAATAAAGTTATTATTTATTTCCTTATATCATGATAAATGTTTATTATTCATGCTAGAATTGTATTAACCGGAAACATGATACATGTGTGAATACATAGACAAACAGAATGTCACTAGTATGCCACTACTTGACTAGCTCGTTGATCAAAGATGGTTATGTTTTCAGACCATAGACAAAGAGTTGTCATTTGATTAACAGGGTCACATCATTAGGAGAATGATGTGATTGACTTGACCCATTTTGTTAGCTTAGCACTTGATCATTTAGTTTGTTGCTATTGCTTTCTTCATGACTTATAAATGTTCCTATGACTATGAGATTATGCAACTCCTGTTTACCGAAGGAACACTTTGTGTGCTACCAAACGTCACAACGTAACTGGGTGATTATAAAGGTGCTCTATAGGTGTCTCCAAAGGTACTTGTTGGGTTGGCGTATTTCGAGATTAGGATTTGTCACTCCGATTGTCGGGGAGGTATCTCTAGGCCCACTCGGTAATACACATCACTTAAGCCTTGCAAGCATTGCAACTAATGAGTTGGTTGCGGGATGATGTGTTACGGAACGAGTAAAGAGACTTGCCGGTAACGAGATTGAACTAGGTATTGAGATACCGACGATCGAATCTCAGGCAAGTAACATACCGATGACAAAGGGAACAACGTATGTTGTTATGCGGTCCGACTGATAAAGATCTTCGTAGAATATGTAGGAGCCAATATGGGCATCCAGGTTCCGCTATTGGTTATTGACTAGATAGGTGTCTCGGTCATGTCTACATAGTTCTCTAACCCATAGGGTCCGCACGCTTAACGTTCGTTGACGATATAGTACTATATGAGTTATGTATGTTGGTGACCGAATGTTGTTCGGAGTCCGGGATGAGATCATGGACATGACGAGGAACTCTAGAATGGTCCGGAGATAAAGTTTGATATATGGGATAATAGTGTTTGGTCACCGGAAGGGTTCCGGAATTCATCGGAAGGGGTTCCGGATGTTTCCCGAAATGTTTGTGTACGAGAACACTTTATTTGGGCCAAAGGGGAAAGCCCACAAGGTTTATGAAAAGCGCAAAAGGAAGTTTTACGGAGTCCAGGGGCCAAACGCCAGGGTCCCTGGCGTCTGGGTCCAGACGCCGGGAACCATGGCGTCTGGCCCTGGAGTCCGAGAAGGACTCTTGCCTTTCAGGTGAAACCGACTTTGTGGAGACTTTTACTCCAAATTTCGACCCCAAGGCTCAACATATAAATAGAGGGGTAGGGCTAGCACCCAAGACACATCAAGAAACACCAAGCCGTGTGCCGGCTACCCCGTCCCCTCTAGTTTATCCTCCGTCATAGTTTTCGTAGTGCTTAGGCGAAGCCCTACGGAGATTGTTCTTCACCAACACCGTCACCACGTTGTCGTGCTGCCGGAACTCATCTACTACTTAGCCCCTCTTGCTGGATCGATAAGGCGAGGACGTCATCGAGCTGAACGTGTGCTGAACGTGGAGGTGTCGTACGTTTGGTACTTGATCGGATCGTGAAGGTGTACGACTACATCAACCGCGTTGATAAATGCTTCCTCTTACGGTCTACGAGGGTACGTAGACAACACTCTCCCCTCTCGTTGCTATGCATCACCATGATCCTGTGTGTGCGTAGGAAAATTTTGAAATTACTACGTTCCCCAACACTTTTTACTCTGCATATAAGATTTGGTCAAAGTCAAACTACACAAAGTTTGACCAAATTTATATAAATTTTTTTGAACATCTACAATACTAAAACTATATAATATGAAAACACGTTTCATGGTGTATCTGATAATATTGATTTCGTATTGTGAATGTTTATATTTTTAATATAAAGTTAGTCAAACTCTAAATTGCTTGACTTTGACCAAATTTTATATGCCGACTAAAAATAAACGGAGGGAGTACTTTTATTGATCTTGACATGAGCACTCAACTGGTACTTGGTGGCTGAATTTTTTTTCTTCATGTGGAGGAAATAGCCAAGGAGGTACACAGGCGGAACCAGCTGGCGTCGCAGGCACGTGGAGATGAATCGCTGCGAGGAGAGTCCGGCAAGATAAGCCAATCGAGACGGCGATTCGCGACAGCAGAGACTTCTAGGTGAAAATGGCGGCTCAGCAGCGATCCGTCAACAAGGCGAAAGGCGAGGGCGGTTCGATATCAGAGACCGAGCATGTATTCCAATCCGATCCCGGGTCGTGGGCTGTTTCCTTTTCTCTCTCTCTTTTTTCAATTTGTCTTCGCTGTGGATTAGATCGAACTTGGAATGGTCAAGCCGACCGCTTGTTTTGTTTGACTCGTTGTAGCTAACGACTTCTAGTTTCCTTCGGTAGAAACTCACACATAGATTGAATCTTTGCTTGACGCCAACACACATTGGATCAAAAAATTGTAGAACTCCTCCATGGCTGTTGACAGTAGTACTTCTTGCTGTGGTTGCAGGCGGCTTAGTCATTCCTTTTGCTATGACGCAGAGACAGCAGCAAAAAACATGGCAACTTGATGGATTATACAGCCGGCGGTGGCTCAACAGCAGACCCTAACTTCTTTGATGATAAATTTGCAAACTCTTTCCAATGCTGGTTCTTCTTATCCCGGTCAATTGCGAGCTTCTAGATCCTAGAGAGAACTCCCTCCAAGAACTCAACACCACCATGCGCAAGCCCCACAGTGAGCGCCAACTGTCGTGGAACTGTCACGACAGATGTCCTCGTTGAAAGGACTTAGTCATGAGGCCAACGCATCTATGTGGTAGCTTGAGAGGGGTTGAGTGGGACGAAAGACATGAGGTTTTACCCAGGTTCGGCCCCTCACGGTGGAGGTAAAAGCCTACATCCTGCTTCATTGATATTGATGATGATGATCATGATTACAAGGGTGCTCTATCTCAAGAGCTATTGATTTGTCTGTCTAAACCTAACTTGAAAACTTGTCCCTCTTGGGGTGCCCTGCCCCTCCTTATATATGTTGAAGGGGCGGCTTACATGACCAGTCCTATTAGGATTAGGATTACTCTATTACAAGTGGAGTCCTAGTCTTGCTTCCTTTGTAAGGGAATATTCCTTATGCCTATTCTCTTAAGCCGGCCCGCCATAACACGACCGGCCTTCCTTGAACCGCCTACTGGGCCTCCGGGTCTTGTCGCTCCTCTGACCCGCCGGCCGGGTCACCAATGAGTCACCTAGCTCGGTTGGGTCATTATTGAGTGGAGAGATCCGGGCGGGTCACTTAGTGAGTCGCCAAGTCAGGGTGGGTCATTAGTGAGTCACCAAGTCAGGCCGGGTTATACTTTCGGTCGGGTTACACCGCGGGGTATACCCCCGACAGGGAGACCGTTAGAGCATCCAGAGCGAGAGGCGCGGCGCGCCGCACAGCAAGAGTGGATCCATCGGCGCTTGCCTGCTGTCGACATGGCATCGCAGCTGGGTACACGTCCCATCAGTACTCCCATTCCTCGCCAGGAGTGGGCAGAGGCCCTCAGCGCCATACTTGCACCACAGGCCGGCTGCGCCGTACTTGCATCGGACGCCTAATACGTCTCCAATGTATCTATAACTTTTTATTGTTCCATGCTATCATATTATCTGTTTTGGATGTTTAATGGGCTTTAATATGCACTTTTATATTATTTTGGGACTAACCTATTAACCAAAGGCCTAGTGCAAATTGCTGTTTTTTTGCCTATTTCAGTGTTACACAGAAAAGGAATATCAAACGGAATCCAAACAGAACGAAACCTTTGCGAGGATCTTTTTGGAACAAACACAATCCAGGAGACTTGGAGTGGATGTCAAGGAAGCAACGAGGCGTCCACAAGGTAGGGAGGCGCGCCCAGGGGGTAGGCACGCCCCCCACCCTCGTGGGCCCCACAGAGCTCCACCGACCTACTTCTTTCGCCTATATATACTATTATACCCTGAAAACATCCAGGGGAGCCACGAAACCACTTTTCCACCGCCGCAACCTTCTGTACCCATGAGATCCCATCTGTGGGCCTTTTCCAGTGATCTGCCGGAGGGGGATTCGATCATGGAGGGCTTCTACATCAACACCATAGCCTCTCCTATGATGTGTGAGTAGTTTACCACAGACCTTCGGGTCCATAGTTATTAGCTAGATGTCTTCTTCTCTCTCTTTGGCCCTCAATACAAAGTTCTCCTCGATGTTCTTGGAGATCTATTCGATGTAATACTTTTTGCGGTGTGTTTGCCGAGATCTGATGAATTGTGGGTTTATGATCAAGATTATCTATGAACAATATTTGATTCTTCTCTAAATTCTTATATGCATGATTTTCTATCTTTGCAAGTCTCTTCGAATTATTAGTTGGGTTTGGCCTCTAGATTGATCTTTCTTGCAACGGGAGAAGTGCTTAGCTTTGGGTTCAATCTTGTGGTGTTTGATCCTAGTGATAGAAAGGGAACCGACACGTATTGTATTGTTGCCATCGAGGATAAAAAGATGAGGTTTATATCATATTGCTTGAGTTTATCCCTCTACATCATGTCATCTTGCCTAATGCGTTACTCTGTTCTTATGAACTTAATACTCTAGATGCATGCTGGATAGCGGTCAACGTGTGGAGTAATAGTAGTAGATGCAGAATCGTTTCGGTCTACTTGACACGGACGTGATGCCTATGTTTATGATCATGCCTAGATATTCTCATAACTATGTGCTTTGCTATCAATTGCTCAGCAGTAATTTGTTCACCCACCAAAATATATGCTATCTTGAGAGAAGCCACTAGTGAAACCTATGGCCCCGGGGTCTATTTGACATCATATTAGTTTCCCGTCAACTTGCCAATTTATGTCGCTATTTATTTTGCAATATTTACTTTCCAAACTATACAACAAAAATACCAAAAAATTATCTTATTATCTTTATCAGATCTCACTTTTGCAAGTGGCCGTGAAGGGATTGACAACCCCTTTATCGCGTTGGTTGCAAGGTTCTTGATTGTTTGTGCAGGTACTAGGCAATTTGCGTGTAGTCTCCTACTAGATTGACACCTTGGTTCTCAAAAACTGAGGGAAGTACTTACGCAACTTCGCTGCATCACCCTTTCCTCTTCAAGGAAAAACCAATGCATGCTCAATAGGTAGCAAGAAGGATTTCTGGCGCCGTTGCCAGGGAGATCTATGACAAGTCAAGACATACCAAGTACCCATCACAAACTGTTATCCCTCGCATTACATTATTTGCCATTTTCCTCTCATTTTCCTCTCCCCCACTTCACCTTTGCCTCCTCCTGGCCTCTTTTCTGTTTGCCTTTCTTTCGCCATGGCCGAATCGAAAAGGGGTAAGCGTTCTCTCCTGGGTTTTAGTACTTTGGATAGTCCCTCTGTCCTCTCTAAGCTCATAAATAATGATGCTATGGAAAGACCTACCGTGGTTATCAATAAGAGTTTGAAAAATTTCGATGAACATGATCCTGGGATTTTTTGTTATTTACTTGATGAGTCTTTGAAAGATGCTTGGGATAGGCCATTAAGGATCCGAGCCAGTTATGTTCCCCAATATCAAATTGAGATATACCTACAAAGCTTTTATGTTGGCTTACCCTCTTCGTTCAAGCAAGTTCTAGATTCTATCTTTGAAGAAGGTTTTATTGAGGGGTATGCCATAGATACCTATGAAAAGATGAAAACTATATTTGGGCACCCCATGAGTGAGAAGGTTGAATCCACCTCTCTTTTGTGCTTATATCAAAATGAAATTATCAAAGAGATGAAGACTAGCTTAGATGCAAATTTCCGTAGCGTGATTAATGTTTCTTCCACCATTAATGGCCACATGCTTTCTCAAAATAGAAATATAAATGCTATAGATAAGAAATTTTCTCTTTTCTTTCCAACACCAAAGATGACAATACCTACATCTATTCTTGTTTTTATGCCTAGCTAGGGGCGCTAAACGATAGCGCTTGTTGGGAGGCAACCCAATTTTATTTTTGTTCCTTGCTTTTTATTCCTGTTTAGTAATAAATAATTCATCTATACTCAGTTATGATTGTGTTTTTTTATGTCTTAATTAGTGTTTGTGCCAAGTAAAGCCTTTGGGATCTTCTTGGGTGATTGTTATTTGATCTTGCTAAAAAAACAGAAAGTATGCGCTCACGAGAATAATTTTCATTTTTTACTAGAGAGCGATAAAATACCAATTCCAACTGCAGTAGATCAATATACAAATTATTTAGGACGTCCTATTTTTCTCAAGATTTTTGGAGTTACAGAAGTACTCAAGACATACAGATTGCTACAGACTATTCTGTTTTTGACAGATTCTGTTTTTCGTGTGTTGTTTGCTTATTTTG
>NC_041390.1:76619504-76634877 GCF_002162155.2 Triticum dicoccoides
CCATAGAGAAGTTGGAATACAGTAGGTTTAACACCAATATAAATAAATAATGAGTTAATTACAGTACTTTAAGGTGGTGGTTTGCTTTCTTATACTAACGGAGCTCATGAGATTTTCTGTTGAGTTTTGTGTTGTGAAGTTTTCAAGTTTTTGGGTAAAGATTTGATGGATTTTGGAACAAGGAGTGGAAAAATCCTAAGCTTGGGGATGCCCAAGGCACCCCAAGGTAAAATTCAAGGACAACCAAAGCCTAAGCTTGGGGATGCCCCAGAAGGTATCCCCTCTTTCGTCTTCGTCTATCGTTAACTTTACTTGAGGCTATATTTTTATTCACCACATGATATGTGTTTTTCTTGGAGCGTCTTGTATGATTTGAATCTTTGCTTTTTATCTTACCACAATCCTCCTTTCTGTACACACCTTTTGGAGAGACACACATGAATCAGAATTTATTAGAATACTCTATG
The DNA here is from genome assembly GCF_002162155.2 of Triticum dicoccoides. Lineage (NCBI taxonomy): Eukaryota > Viridiplantae > Streptophyta > Magnoliopsida > Poales > Poaceae > Triticum > Triticum dicoccoides. Next base: position 76,619,972 of record NC_041390.1, read on the forward strand.
TGCTTCACTTATATCTTTTGAGCTAGATAAATTTTGATGTAGTGCTTCACTTATACCTTTTTAGAGCACGGTGGTGGTTTTATTTTATAGAAATTATTGATCTATCATGCTTCACTTATATTATTTTGAGAGTCCTTTAGAACATTATGGTAATTTGCTTTGGCTATAAAATTAGTCTTAATATGATAGGCATCCAAGATGGGTATAATAAAAAACTTTCATATAAAGTGCATTGAATACTATGAGAAGTTTGATTCTTTATGATTGTTTTGAGATATGAAGATGGTGATATTAGAGTCATGCTAGTTGATTAGTTGTGAATTTGAGAGATACTTGTGTTAAATTTGTGATTCCCGTAGCATGCACGTATGGTGAACCGTTATGTGATGAAGTCGGAGCATGATTTATTTTTTGATTGTCTTCCTTATGAGTGGCGGCCGGGGACGAGCAATGGTCTTTTCCTACCAATCTACCCCCTAGGAGCATACGCGTAGTACTTTTTTCGATAACTAATAGATTTTTGCAATAAGTATGTGAGTTCTTTATGACTAATGTTGAGTCCATGGATTATATGCACTCTCACCCTTCCACCATTGCTAGCCTCTCTAGTACCGTGCAACTTTCGCCAGTACCATAAACCCACCATTTACCTTCCTCAAAACAGCCACCATACCTACCTATTATGGCATTTCCATAGCCATTCCGAGATATATTGCCATGCAACTTTCCACCGTTTCGTTTATTATGACACACTCCATCATTGTCATATTGCTTTGCATGATCTAGTAGTTGACATTGTATTTGTGGCAAAGCCACCATTCATAATTTTTCATACATGTCACTCTTGATTCATTGCACATGTCGGTACACCGTCGGAGGCATTCACATAGAGTCATATTTTGTTCAAAGTATCTAGTTGTAATTCTTGAGTTGTAAGTAAATAAAAGTGTGATCATAATCATTATTAGAGCATTGTCCCAGTGAGGAAAGGATGAAGGAGACTGTGATTCCCCCACAAGTCGGGATGAGACTCCGGACGAAAAATAAAGAAAGAGAAAAAAAGAGGCCATAAAAAATAAAAAAGGCCCAAGTAAAAAAATGAGAGAAAAAGAGAGAAGGGGCAATGCTACTATCCTTTTCCACACTTGTGCTTCAAAGTAGCACCATGATCTTCATGATAAAGAGTCTCTTATGTTGTCACTTTCATATACTAGTGGGAATTTTTCATTATAGAACTTGGCTTGTATATTCGAATGATGGGCTTCCTCAAAATGCCCTAGGTCTTCATGAGCAAGCAAGTTGGATGCACACCCACTTAGTTTCTTTTGTTGAGCTTTCATAGATTAATATCTCTAGTGCATGCGTTGCATGGCAATCCCTACTCACTCACATTAATATCTATTGATGGGCATCTCCATAGCCCGTTGATACACCTAGTTGATGTGAGACTATCTTCTCCTTTTTGTCTTCTCCACAACCACCATTCTATTCCACCTATAGTGTTGTATCCATTGCTCACGCTCATGTATTGCGTGAAGATTGAAAAAGTTTGAGAACATCAAAAGTATGAAACAATTGCTTGGCTTGTCATCGGGGTTGTGCATGATTTAAATATTTTGTGTGATGAAGATAGAGCATGGCCACACTATATGATTTTGTAGGGATAGCTTTCTTTGGCCATGTTATTTTGAGAAGACATAATTGCTTGGTTAGTATGCTTGAAGTATTATTGTTTTTTGTCAATATTAAACTTTTGTCTTGAATCTTTCAGATGTGAATATTCATGCCACAATAAAGAAAATTACATTGAAAATTATGTTAGGTAGTATTCCACATCAAAAATTCTATTTTTATCATTTACCTACTCGAGGACGAGCAGGAATTAAGCTTGGGGATGCTTGATATGTCTCCAACGTATCTATAATTTTTTATTGTTCCATGCTATTGTATTATATGTTTTGGATGTTTAATGGGCTTTAATATGCACTTTTATATTATTTTTGTGACTAACCTATTAACCAAAGGCCCAGAGCAAATTGTTTTTTGCCTATTTCAGTGTTTCGCAGAGAAGGAATATCAAACGGAATCCAAACGGAATGAAACCTTCATGAGGATCTTTTTTGGAACAAACGCAATCCAGGAGGCTTGGAGTAGAGGTCAAGGAAGCAACAAGGCATCCACGAGGTAGGGAGGCATCCCTAGGGGGGTAGGCGCGCCCCCACCCTCGTGGGCCCCATGGAGCTCCACCGACCTACTTCTTTCGCCTATATATACTCTTATACCCTGAAAACATCCAGGGGAGCCACGAAACCACTTTTCCACCGCCGCAACCTTTTGTACCCGTGAGATCCCATCTGCAGGCCTTTTCCAGCGATCCGTCGGAGGGGGATTCGGTCACAGAGGGCTTCTACATCAACACCATAGCCTCTCCGATGATGTGTGAGTAGTTTACCACAGACCTTTGGGTCCATAGTTATTAGCTAGATAGTTTATTCTCTGTATTTGGTCCTCAATACAAAGTTCTCCTTGATGTTCTCGCAGATCTATTCGATGTAATACTTTTTGCGGTGTGTTTGCCGAGATCCAATGAATTGTGGGTTTATGATCAAGATTATCTATGAACAATATTTGATTCTTCTCTGGATTCTTATATGCATGATTTGATATCTTTGCAAGTCTCTTCGAATTATCAGCTTGGTTTGGCCTACTAGATTGATCTTTCTTGCAATGGGAGAAGTGCTTAGCTTTGGGTTCAATCTTGCGGTGCTCGATCCCAGTGACAGAAAGGGAACCGACACGTATTGTATTGTTTCCATCAAGGATAAAAATATGGGGTTTATATCATATTGCTTGAGTTTATCCCTCTACATCATGTCATCTTGCCTAATGTGTTACTCTGTTCTTATGAACTTAATACTCTAGATGCATGCTGGATAGCGGTCGATGTGTGGAGTAATAGTAGTAGATGCAGAATCGTTTCGGTCTACTTGACACGGACGTGATGCCTATGTTTATGATCATGCCTAGATATTCTCATAACTATGCGCTTTTCTATCAATTGCTCGGTAGTAATTTGTTCACCCACCGTAATATATGCTATCTTGAGAGAAGCCACTAGTGAAACCTATGGCCCCTGGGTCTATTTTACATCATATTAGTTTCCCGTCAACTTGCCAATTTTTGTCGCCATTACTTTGCAATCTATACAACAAAAATACCAAAAAAATTATCTTATTATCTTTATCAGATCTCACTTTTGCAAGTGGCCGTGAAGGGATTGACAACCCCTTTATCGCGTTGGTTGCAAGGTTCTTGATTGTTTGTGCTGGTACTTGGCAATTTGCGTGTAATCTCCTACTGGATTGATACCTTGGTTCTCAAAAACCGAGGGTAATACTTACGCTACTTTGTTGCATCACCCTTTCCTCTTGAAGGGAAAACCAACGCATGCTCAAGAGGTAGCAATGCCCGCCGCGCCGTTCGCATGGGTGCCACTGTTCGCCTTGTCCGCGGCCTGCTGGATGCCAACGCGCTGGTCCGTAGGCTCAACCGCCTCCTTGCCCAGCCGCCCAGGTGTCCACCTGGGCACAGTAGAGGAACATGGCCGTCGCATCCTCGAGCTGGTGATCTCCGATGAAATAGCCAACTTGGAGCTCGAGATCACGCTCTAGATGTACCACGAGCGTGTCGACCGCTTGGACGAACGCCTGCTCGAGTTCAGGCAGAGCCAAGAGATACCCTAGTCAAGGGCTGCTAGTCATGGTCTCATGGACGCATTTTATTTTGAAAAGTCATTACGACGTGGATAGCTATGTATTCACAGCAATCATAGTATTGCTCTGTTTCAATGTGTGTACTCTGTTTTCCATTCTTATATGTTCTGTTTCAATGTGTGTATATATGCTTTCCATTCTGTAGATGTGGATGATAACAACTAGATTCAAATTAGTATATAAAAACATATAGAAAATGGAATTTCATAATATACATATTAATTGCTCATTAGATCATCACAATATATATATAATATCATCACATATACATGATGTTACTTAACTACTAGGTACAATGCATAAAATTGAAAACGAATAGTACTAAAACTAATAACCCCTCCTAGGGCTAGTATTCCGGCAGCTCCTCGCCAGCAGCTCCCTGATGCGCGGCGTCTTCTCAGTGCGGAGGCAGTACTCCGACTCCTCCGCCTCGCAGCGCTTGACGTACCGATATGCCTCTTGCTGGTGGACGCACGCGGCCGATCTTGCCATTTATTGGGCACCCACCGGAGCTCCTCGTTGGTGGCACGCTAGAGCTTATCGGCCCACCTCAACGCAGCAATGAGGCGTCTAGCGCCTATGACCTTCCTCGCAAAGTTCCCCTCTTCGTACACCTCCTCGGCACGACGGTGCTCCCGCCGCCAAAGCTCCTCCGCCTTCTTTTTCCAGGCGGCATCATGGGCTTCACAGACCGCCTGGTACCTGGCTTCCTCCTCCGCCATCTCCTTCTTGAATGCCACTTGCCTGACTTTCTCAACTGGCGGCAGCGAATTCCACAGACAAAGATTGTACTGGCCCCAAAACCAATCCAAAGTTGGGGGGTCCGGCGCAACCTCGTCAGGCGGCGCGTAGGGGTCCTCGTCGCTGCTAATCGAGTGAGCGTCCTGGGGGGGTGGCGAATCCTTATCGACGCATGGGCAGACCGCTGGCGCCATGGCAGAGATTTGAGAGAGAGAGAGGGCGAGTGAGGGGAGGATGTAGATGAGAATGCAGGCGGGACAACGTGAGCAAGGTAGTATTTATTGGCGGCCGGAATCTAGATCGACAGGGACTGTACACACGCGCCGGTCACCGGAATTTCCGAGCACTGTAGTTTGAATTACACACGATTCCCGCAGCAAAATCCGTGTGTGAACATAATAGCTGGCGGTTTCCAATACAGAACCGTGTCTGATTAATGATCCCCGCCAATCACCTACCAAACCTCGAGCCGCGAGATAAAGTGCCAATCGTGAGGGGGCCGGCCGGTTGTCTTGCCAGATCTTTACATTTTCTTTTTTGAACACCAGATATTTACATCGTCTGATGATTTTTTAACTCACACACAAATACACAAAAATATGATTTTTCAAACCATTTTGGTTAGGCGTTGCATGTAGATGTAGTTCAAATTTGAAATACGGTCATTAAATGATTAGAAGATCACTTAAATGTTTTAAAAGGTCAAATGACCCCTAAAATTTTCCAATTTTTCACATGACATTTGTACTAGTGCACGTTAAACGTAGGGAAAAAATTCAAGGCGTAAGAGGAAGCTATCTCCCTTCCCGTCATCAAACATGCATTGTTCCCTCTCGGAACCACGAACCTTCTAGTGAGTTGCTTCAGTTTGTGAGGGTGTGTGTCCAAACTTTCGTCAAACTGGCCAATTTTTTACCACATCATCTTGCTGGCATAACATTAAATCAAGCAAGGTTTCATGTTTCTCTGATCATTTTTTTATTTTTTGGAATTAAAATGCCATGTCACTCCATGCATACTTATGCATGTGCCCATGCCTTGAGACCAATATGTTTGAAAATTCCTTCTAATTTACTCCACGTGGAATTAACTCGCACACACATACACAAACATATGATTTTTCAAACCGTTATGGTTAGACGTTGCATGTAGATGTAGTTCAAATTTGAATTACGGTCATTAAATGGTTAGAAAATCACTTAAATGTCTTTAAAAGGTCAAATGACCCTTGAAATTTTCCAAATTTTCACATGACAGTTGTATTAGTGCATGTTAAATGTAGGAAAAAATTTGAAGGACGTAAAAGGTAGCTATCTCCCATTTGTCATCAAACATGCATTGTTCCCTCTCGGAACCACGAACCTTCTAGAGAGTTGCTCCGGTTTGTGAGGGGTGTGTGTCCAAACGTTCGTCAAACATGCCAATTTCTTTACCACATCATGTTGGTGGCATGACATTAAATCAAGCAAGGTTTCATGTTTTTCTGATCATTTTTTTTATTTTTTGGAATTAGAATGCCATGTCACTCCATGCATACGTATGCATGTGCCCATGCCTTGAGACCAATATGTTTGCAAATTCTTTCTAATTTCCTGCACAAGGAATAAACTCACACAAGTACATAACCATATGATTTTTCAAACCGTTATGGTTAGGCTTTGCATGTAGATGTAGTTCAAATTTGAATTACGGTCATTAAATGGTTAGAAAATCACTTAAATGTCTTCAAAAGGTCAAATGACCCCTAAAATTTTCCAAATTTTCACATGACAGTTGTATTAGTGCACGTTAAACATAGGAAAAAAATTTGAAGGACGTAAGAGGAAGCTATCTCCCATTCGTCATTAAACATGCATTGTTCCCTCCCGGAACCACGAACCTTCTAGCGAGTTGCTTCGATTTGTGAGTGGTGTGTGTCCAAACGTTCGTCAAACATGCCAATTTCTTTACCACATCATCTTGGTGGCATGACATTAAATCAAGCAAGGTTTCATGTTTTTCTAATCATTTTTTTATTTTTTGGAATTAAAATGCCATGTCACTCCTTGCATACGTATGCATGTTCCCATGCCTTGAGACCAATATGTTTGAAAATTCCTTCTAATTTACTGCACATGGAATTAACTCGCACACAAGTACACAAACATATGATTTTTTAGACCGTTATGGTTAGGCGTTGCATGTACATGTAGTTCAAATTTGAATTACAGTCATTAAATTGTTAGAAAATCACTTAAATGTCTTTGAAAGGTCAAATGACCCCTGAAATTTTCCAAATTTTCACATGATAGTTGTATTAGTGCACCTTAAACGTAGGAAAAAATTTGAAGGCCGTAAGAGGAAGCTATCTCCTGTTCGTCATTAAACATGCATTGTTCCCCCTCGGAACCACGAACTTTCTAGCGAGTTGCTCTGGTTTGTGAGGGGTGTGTGTCCAAACGTCCGTCAAACATGTCAATTTCTTTACCACATCATCTTGGTGGCATGACATTAAGTCAAGAAAGGTTTCATGTATTTCTGATCATTTTTTTATTTTTTGGAATTAAAATGCCATGTCACTCCATGCATATGTATGCATGTGCCCATGCCTTGAGACAAATATGTTTGAAAATTCCTTCTAATTTACTGCACATGGAATTAACTCGCACACAAGTACACAAAAATATGATTTTTTTCAAACCGTTTTGGTTAGGCGTTGCATATAGATGTAGTTCAAATTTGAATTACGGTCATTAAATGGTTAGAAAATCACTTAAATGTCTTTAAAAGGTCAAATGACCCCTAAAATTTTCCAAATTTTCACATGACAGTTGTATTAGTGCATGTTAAACGTAGGAAAAAATTTGAAGGACGTAAAAGGAAGCTATCTCCCGTTCATCATCAAACATGCATTGTTCCCTCTCCGAACCATGAACCTTCTAGCAAGTTGCTCCGGTTTGTGAGGGGTGTGTGTCCAAACATTCGTCAAACGTGCCAATTTCTTTACCACGCCATCTTGGTGGCATGACATTAAATCAAGCAAGGTTTCATGTTTTTCTGATCATTTTTTTATTTTTGGGAATTAAATGCCATGTCACTCCATGCATACATATGCATGTGCCCATGCCTTGAGACCAATATGTTTGAAACTTCCTTCTAATTTCCTGTACAAGGATTTAACTCGCACACAAGTACATAGCCATATGATTTTTCAAACCGTTATGGTTAGGCGTTGCATGTAGATGTAGTTCAAATTTGAATTATGGTCATTAAATGGTTACAAAATCACTTAAATGTCTTCAAAAGGTCAAATGACCCCTGAAATTTTCCAAATTTTCACATGACAGTTGTATTAGTGCATGTTAAACGTAGGAAAAAATTTGAAGGACGTAAGAGGAAGTTATCTCCCATTCATCATTAAACATGCATTGTTCCCTCTCGGAACCACGAACCTTCTAGCGAGTTGCTCCGATCTGTGAGTGGTGTGTGTCCAAACGTTCGTCAAACATGCCAATTTCTTTACCACATCATCTTGGTGGCATGACATTAAATCAAGCAAGGTTTCATGTTTTTCTGATCATCTTTTTATTTTCTGGAATTAAAATGTCATGTCACTCCATGCATACGTATGCATGTGCCCATGCCTTGAGACCAATATGTTTGAAAATTCCTTCTAATTTACTGCACATGGAATTAACTCGCACACAAGTACACGAACATATGATTTTTCAAACCGTTATGGTTAGGCGTTGCATGTACATGTAGTTCAAATTTGAATTACAGTCATTAAATGGTTAGAAAATCACATAAATGTCTTTGAAAGGTCAAATGACCCCTGAAATTTTCCAAATTTTCTCATGATAGTTGTATTAGTGCACGTTAAACGTAGGAAAAAAATTGAAGGCCGTAAGAGGGAGCTATCTCCCGTTCGTCATCAAACATGCATTGTTCCCTCTCGGAACCACGAAATTTCTAGCAAGTTGCTCTGGTTTGTGAGGGGTGTGTGTCCAAACGTCCATCAAACATGTCAATTTCTTTACCCCATCATCTTGGTGGCATGACATTAAGTCAAGCAAGGTTTCATGTATTTTTGATCATTTTTTATTTTTTGGAATTAAAATGCCATGTCACTCCATGCATACGTATGCATGTGCCCATGCCTTGAGACCAATATGTTTGAAAATTCCTTCTAATTTACTGCACGTGGAATTAACTCGCACACAAGTACACAAAAATATGATTTTTCAAACCGTTTTGGTTAGGCATTGCATGTAGATGTAGTTCAAATTTGAATTACGGTAATTGAATGGTTAGAAAATCACTTAAATGTCTTTAAAAGGTCAAATGACCCCTGAAATTTTCCAAATTTTCACATGACAGTTGTATTAGTGCACATTAAACATACGAAAAAATTTGAATGCCGTAAGAGGAAGCAATCTCCCGTTCGTCATCAAACATTCATTGTTCCCTCTCGAAACCACGAACCTTCTAGCGAGTTGCTCTGGTTTGTGAGGGGTGCATGTACGAACGTTCGTCAAACATGCCAATTTCTTTACCACATCATCTTGGTGGCATGACATTAAATCAAGCAAGGTTTCATGTTTTTCTGATCATTTTTTTATTTTTTGGAATTAAAATGCCATGTCACTCCATGCATACGTATGCATGTGCCCATGCCTTGAGACCAATATGTTTGAAAATCCTTCTAATTTACTCCACATGGAATTAACTCGCACACAAGTACATAAAAATATGATTTTTCAAACCGTTTTGGTTAGGCGTTGCATGTAGATGCAATTCAAATTTGAATTACGGTCATTAAATGGTTAGAAAATCATTTAAATGTCTTTAAAAGGTCAAATGACCCCTAGAATTTTCCAAATTTTCACATGACAATTGTATTAGTGCACGTTAAACGTAGGAAAAAATTTGAAGGCCGTAAGAGGAAGCTATCTCCCGTTCATCATCAAACATGCATTGTTCCCTCTCGGAACCACGAATCTTCTAGCGAGTTGCTCCGGTTTGTGAGGGGTGTGTGTCGAAACGTTTGTCAAACATGCCAATTTTTTACCACATCATCTTGGTGGCATGACATTAAATTAAGCAAGGTTTCATGTTTTTCTGATCATTTTTTTATTTTCTGGAATTAAAATGCCATGTCACTCGATGCATACGTATGCATGTGTCCATGTCATGAGACCAATATGTTTGAAAATTCCTTCTAATTTACTGCACATGGAATTAACTCGCACACAATTACACAGATATGATATTTCAAACCGTTTTGGTTAGGTGTTGCACGTAGATGTAGTTCAAATTTGAATTACGGTGATTAAATTGTTAGAAAATCACTTAAATGTCTTAAAAGGTCAAATGACCCCTAAATTTTTCCAAAATTTGACATGACAGTTGTATTAGTACTACAAAATTTCTCGTTCATTTAAAACACCATCCGTTGGCACTTTAATCCAAATTCATCTTTCACAGCTAATAAAAAATATCTACAACATCACATACAGTTGTTTTCTAGGAACCGTTTGCGATGAAAATATATGGATATATTTAAGTCTCCCTCCTTAAGCTTCGCCGGCTCGTCTGCTCTAGTGCCAGCAACCCCCGAATCCACGAATCCCGATCCCCATTCCCGCACCCCCTTCTTGCAAAGATGACGCCATGCAAACGCTTCGTGAAGGCCTGTACGATGGCCGCGTCCCCCCGAGCGCCGCCGCCTATGCCGAGAGCGCGACCGCTTATGCAGAGAGTGCCACCGCATCCGCATTGAGCGCGGCCACTCCCATCGATATGGCATCTGCAGCAGCCAACAGGGCAGCTGCAGCAGCCGAGACGGCTGCAGCTGCTGCTACGATGGCGGTTGCAAATGCCAAGAGCGCTCGAGCTGCCGTCCATGCCGCTGATGTCACCCTAGCCTGGGTCGAAGCCATCCATGCCAAGATCGAGGATGCACACGCCAAGATATTCCAGGCCACCTCGGACTCTAGCATGCAACTCACGTCTAAAAAGGTGACGGTGGCCATGGAGCTCCTGCTTCCTCATGAGGTCGCCGAGCGGGAGCTGGAGATGCAGGAGGCGGCAGAGATCGAGGAGCGCTGGAAGGGGGAGTTGCGCGTGGCCGAGGTCGAGGTAGAGAAGAGTCTGTCCGTCGAGGAATCGGCAGTGGAGTCCCAACGCGAGCTCTGGCGCAACCACTACTATGAGCACTACAACCTTGAGGGCGGCGCCGAGGACGAGGACGAGGACGCGGTCGACTTCAGCAGGGGGACATGGAGTGAACCAATGGCGGCATGTCGCCAGGACAAGTCATTGACGTCTCATCTCACACCGGCGATGCATAGGCCGGCGCGGCGGTGGATTTGTTAAAATTATGCGTACTTTGGCTTTGTTTTTAATGTCGGTCTTTTATTAGAGCAATGTTTAGATCAACTGGATCTGTTTGATTACTAAAATTGCTCGATTCAGTAAGTGTGATCTGCCTGTTGTATGTTCTCACTACAAAAAAAATACACTTCCGTGATGATACGTGTTTGTCACAGTAGGTCGCTTTTTTGTCATGCATGTACATCCATGACAAATTTATGACAGAATCAAGATAGTCATACATGTGCTGTCGTAGAAGTGTTCCATGACATTACCTAAATTATCATCACGGAAGTGTCCACTTCCATGACGATAAATCACGCGTCACAGAAGTGCTTTCGTCAAGGGTGACCGACACGTGGCATCCACTGTAATGGAACGTCGTTAAGCTATCAGGTCGGGTTTTGGATCCGGTAACCCGTTAACAGCCCCGACCAATGGGGATTTTCCACGTGTAAAATCATCATTGGCTGGAGGAAACACGTGTCGGCTCATCGTTGAGACAGATGTCAACCACTCATTGGACAGAAGGCACCTATGATACGTCGACACGTGGCACGGCCCAACAGAGGCCCATTCTTGTGAAAAGGCCGGCCCGTTTGACTTGGTCAAAAGGTGGTGGGCCGGCCCATGGAAAGCCTGTTAACAGCCTATTCACATATAGCCCATTTACAGCCCGCAAACCCAAGGCCCGTTACGCCCTATCCGAATTAGGCCCAGTAGCGTCATCTGGGCCATCCAATATGATTCCAGCCCGTTTTCACTTCTGGCCCATGTATGGCCCATGACGTCTTTCGGCCCATATGAGGCCCTATGTAACTCTTGGCCTATTAACGGCCCGTGGTGAAACTGGCCCGTAATGAACAGTGTATCACTTTACACCCATTAACGGCCCGTGGTGAAACTGGCCCGTAATGAACAGTGTATCACTTTATACCCATTAACGGCCCGTTATTCCGTTGGGCCGTTTCCAGCCCATGTTATCTTTCGGCCTTCTCAGAGCCCATTTATTCTTGGGCTCATTTCCAGCATTTGTTTACTTACGGCCCGTTACTGTCATTTTCTGCTTGTGGGCCAAATTCAGCCCGTGGTTACAGTCGGCCCATTTGTGGTCCGTTAATACGTTGGGCCGTTTTCATAGCGTCATCAAATACGGCCTATTAACGATGGCCCGTTACGGCCGGCCCATGAACGGACAATTCCAACTCTAGCCCGTTTACGGCCATAATGCGGCCGGTTATTGGCCCATGTTTGGCCAATCGATCATACGGCCCGTATAAGGCCCGTTGATGATACTGCCCGTAGAAGGCCCATTGTTTCTACGGCCCGTAGAAGGCCTACTGTTTCTACGGCCCGTAGAAGGCCCACTGTTTCTACGGCCCGTAGGAGGCCCAGTGTCACTATAGAAAATATTAGCCCATGGTTATTGTGGCCTAGTTTTAAAAAATAGGTTATTGCAGCCACTAGTTAACCGCGGAAAAAGAACTGCAATGACTACAAGGAAACAAATAAACAAGACAACAAGGAAATAAATAAGCAAGCAACTAACGCTAGGCTATCACGGCTATTACACATATTACATCCACTGGGCATCAAAGTTCGCCACCAGTGCAAATATAGGGAACAAAGCAGCATATCATATACACTGGCCGTCAAAATTGGCCACCAGTGCAAATAAACGCGGCAGCAAAACAAGAGCATAACTGAAACAACTTCAGAAGAGCTCAAGAAACATTATCCTGGGTATCCACCATGCTGGCAATAAGCTTAGCAAGCTGATTAGCTTTGTCCTGTTTGGCGCTAAAATCCTCCAACGCTTGCTGTTGCACCAGAAAGTATGCATCTGAATGCTCCAGGGACTCCCGCAGTCCTTCCGCTTCTTGTCGCAGCATAGCTGATCGATGTCTTTCAGCTTGTAGTTGAGACTCAAGAAACCGAACTGATTTAGACAGTGAGTTTGAATAGCTTGTGCAAGCGGTAGTGGCCAGTAACTCCAACACTAAACCAAGACAAGATGTGTCACTATCCTGAACCTTATCTGCATTACTTCCTTTACCGTTGCTTAATAAGGCACTCTTCCCCAATATTCTGTCAGCATTCTAAAAGAAGAAACAAGCAGACACATAACAAGTTTAGCATGTACTAGTATATGAAACTCATTTCGGTGAACCAGTTCATTAGTAAGGTGGACAGGATTAAACTACCAAGTCTTCTATTGCCAAGTACTAGTACATAATAAAAGCATCAAACAAACATATATCTATGTCCTATGATAGCAATGGAATCTTAAATTAGAACAGTTGTTCTTCAGGTTTAGGCACTTGTTCTACATGAACAGAGTATAGTAAGACGCAAGAATATAATACTTAAAAATAGAAAATGAGCTCATAGACCTTACCACATTCTTGGTTCGGGACCAGTACAGAACAAGGCGTTCCCAGTCATCGTCCAGTAAATGTGTCTCAGGAGAACGTAAGGGAATCTGATGAGTTTTTTGCCGGTGAAGTACGTTTTCTTCAGGTAATTCCGATACTGCCACCAAGCATTCTTGAAGATAGCAGAGGTATTAGCACAGGTTACCTCATCCTGAGTTTCCAAATCGGTCCTTCTCTATAGAGAAAAATGGGAAAAATTGCTGTATTATAGCCATCATGGAGGTAGGATGTATGGGACGAAGCAAAGTAATTGCCATGAATAACATTACTTACACATAACTCCTAGACAAACACCTGCAACTGGAATTTTCCTTCATCTTCAGTATCATATTTCCAAGATGGGAAGATACGCACATATGATTTAACAACATCAAATGCGATAGATGCTAAACTACGACTAGCTGGTTGTGCTTCCTCCACAGGAATAGGCGTACTAACTGGTGGAGTTGGGGTTTGCCGTGATAGTACTGGCCCTATGGGCACTGGAGCTGCCTTACTAACTGCTCTTGTTTGGGAGCTCTGTGGTGGAGATGGTGTTGTGTCAATAGGAACTGGGTTACTATTGGCTGGGGTTGGGGTTAGATTGGGTGAAGCTGGTTCTCTGTCCATCGTAGTAGGGGTACAATCTGCGAGAGTTTCGGCCATGTGTGGTAGGGCTGGTTGTTGTGCATGTACAACCGGGGTGCTATCTCCACCAAGAGGTAGCACTGTTTTATTTGAAGATCGTGTTTTTAGTCCGCTAGATATTGGCATCACCCGCTCCAATTCAAATGGCTGATAAACAGGAAACATAGTTGAATGTACAGACATTGTATGAGAGACAGATGCAATAGATAGTGTGGAAAAAAGAGGGCATGAAATAGTTGACATGTATATTGTTTAACTAAAACAGATAGCATGACATAATTTCACATATATGATTTCTATCTAAACTGGATAGCATAGCATAACATAATTCAAAGATATGATGAATAACTAAATAGGATCGCATGACATAATTCACCTACATGTTATCTAAGTAATCAGGATCGCATCATTTAATTCACATATGTGATTTATATGCTAAACAGAGGGCATTCGATATGATGTCTGAACTAAGAACATGATGTTGAATATTGTGTATATGATGTCTAAACTATGCAATGTAAGACACCGTATGCATGATATGAGAAGTATAACCGTGCCAAGTTAGAGCATACACCTTAGTGGGGGAATAGGACTGGTCATCTGTCTCTGAATCCATCTCTGAGGAGCTATCATGACCCAACAAGAGATCTGCTTTGACAGGTAGCACTGTCTGCTCTGAAGGCCTTGTTTTCACTCCAGATTTTTCCCTCTCCCACCCAAATGGCTGATTCACAGGAAGAGTAGTTTAATGTACAAACATTGTCGACAAATGGAAATGTAATGAAGAAAAGGATGGGCAAGATATCATTCAAATATATGATGCCTGGTTAAACAGGATGGCATTGCACATTTCACATATATTATGGTTGGCTAAAAGACATGAGACTGCATAATTCCCATATATGATATAGAAACTAAACAGGTGGCATTACAGAACATGTCTAAACTAAGCAGATGACATATATGATGTCAAAAG
>NC_041390.1:76635116-76639079 GCF_002162155.2 Triticum dicoccoides
GCGACGTCCGAATCTGCCTCAGAACAGATATCTTCCTCTGGATTACAATCTGGAGAGGGGTGGGAGGGTTTGCCATTGAACCCACCATGGAGCCATGTCTGCATGACATTGTATTGCTGCACAAAACTCTTCTCTTTTTCTCTACATGTTCAGCATGACTGTGTACAATATCTGACATGCATACAAAAAAATATGGTGAGATTATGTAAGGAGAGCATGCAGAAATTAAGAGTGATGGTAACAACCAGTGGATCGATGTTTTTCCGTTGAACCAAAATAGCCCTAATGGATCGACGTGAATGTATAGTAATAAGTGATGCAACAAGTGTACAACCTCATTGCCGTAGCTGTGTCGACCTTAGCATCATTGGGTTGGTCGCTGAAGCAGTTGAGGCAGAGGTGGCTATCGGAGGTGTGGAGGAAGATCTGAGGAATCTATAGATGGTGTCCAGGGCACTGCTCTATTGTGACGGATCGTTCTGTCGTTGGAGCAGCTCCGGTGAGCCATAAGACGTCAAGGCTGAAGCAGCACAAGACAGACATCATCAATCTCAAGTGGGATTCTAATAGCATCTCCAATATATGATGTAAAATGGATGTAAAATTAACATCACCAAAAACCACCTGACTACAACAGATGAGGTAAAAACTGTTGACTCTGAACTTAACTGTCGAAACTGAAATTTACTGTGGAATCTGAATGCTACTGTCGAAACTGAACGCGATGGTAGCAGAGAGGCACTTGACATGTAGTTTAGGGAGGGCCTGCAGTTCATCTTCAACCTGCACCCCCCTGAGCCGCCAGCCACCACCGGCCGAACTGCCGGCCCCAGCGCCGCCTCGCCGCCCCGAAACAACTCGCCACCGCCGCCCCGGCCAGCCCTCTAGGCCCCCCGCCCCCACCCTGAACCCTAAGATAGATAGTGGGGTACCTCTCCGGCGAGCCCCCGTCCCCGTTGCGGGTGGTTCTTCCTTAACTCTGGCGAGCCCCCCCAAACCTTGAAAATCGACTGACCCAAAAGTCGATTCAGTCGACTGAAGTGTGGCTTAATCGAAGCAGAGCAGCACCACGAGCAAGGGGGAGAGCAGCAGTAGCAGCTGGGCGAGCAAGCGATCGAGTGAGAGCCGGTGCAGTAGCAGATCCGACTGGTATGGCCACCGCCGCCGAAGGGGCCTCGCATTGGGGGAGAGCCGCCGTGGAGATGTCGCCCGCGGCGCCGGCTTCAAGGTAGCCGCTCCATGAGGGTGCGGGATGGAGCACCCTCGGCGCCGGGAGGTCAAGTTAAGGAGAAGGTGCGATGCGATGAGTGTACAACCTCTTTGGTGGAGCCTAGTAGGCCTCGGCTTCGTCCGAGGAGTCGGTGAGGATGCTACGGTTCCGATGGAGCAGGTTAAGGCGGCGCTGTGGGGATGGAGCAGTCACGATAGACGAGGCGATTGTCGGAGCAGCTCCTTGGAGGTGGAGGACGGGGCGGCTGAACTGGAGGGACGGCGAGATGGACGACAGATCCTCATCTGGGGAGGTGGACGAGGGACGTCGAGCTGTTGCATTGGAAGACATCATCGGGGAAGAGGCTCCGGCTGGGCAGGGGTGACGTGGCGGACGGAGGAGGGTGGGGTTTCGCGGCTGGAGCGGAAAGGTTATGGCGGCCTGGGATTTCGAATGGTGAAAAGGGGGTGATGGGAGGGGGTGAAGCATGACTTAGGAACGTGCTTGTCCAAAATGTAGGGTGTGTTACAAAAGTACCCCCCACCGATTTGAACTAGCGGCCCTTTCGGCTCAGGGTTAGAAGGGGGATTTAACGTGTCGGGATTTGGCAGCTAGAGGGAGTTTTCGCGCGCGTTGTAATTTCGGGATAGCAAGGTGCGGGTTGTGAAGGCGCCAGTTTTGGGAGCACGATATCTGAATTTTCGGGATATAACAAGACGCGGGTTGAATTTTAGGGACAAGCCTAACGTGTAGGAATATTGTACTTGTACATACCAAATCAATTCGCACTTCCCTCAACCAAAAAGAAAACGAAAAAAGTAAAACTATTCACACCACACAAAGAGAGAGTCTTGCCCCGTTTTACTATACAAATGCTATTCAAAGCTACTCCCTGCTTCCATCTATATAGGGCCTAATGCGTTTTTCGATGCTAACTTTGACCAAATATTAGAGCAATGATGACATGCAACTTACACAAAGCACACCGTTAAATTCGTCTGTGAAAGGTTCTTTCAATGATATAATTTTCACATTGTGCATGTCATGTACTATTAATCTTGTCAATAGTCAAAGGCGGTCTTAAAAATCTCATTACGCCCTATATAGATGGAAGGAGGGAGTATGAATCCATGTTATGTCCGATTAAATTTTTTCGCTTGCTGTATAATGCATGTAACCTACTCATACCAACATTTTAGTGCATTCCAAATGTCTATACTACCACTGCAATTCGAACTAATTTGAATTCGTTTCTCTATTTCAATAATAATCTACAATCATGATTGTTGCCAACTTCAACCACCATAGTTTCCTTGCTATCCGCCAGATATAAATCAGACAGCCTATAATGCAGGATGGCAGGCACACCATCATCAACAACTCCGTTTTTTATAAGAGTAGAGATAAAACATATTAAATGTAGTATACCATGTTCATAACCACACCATGTGTATCACTGTTATATATATATTCACACATCCGTCGGTTTGATGATTCTTTAAATATTCGAATTTGCTTTTTATAATGAAGTATATATGATCTCTATTCGTCTTTTACACCCACACAACCCTCTTGTCTTTGTAGCTAGCGCTAACTTTCTCTTGTGCATGCACACGCCCGCATCCCTCTCACCCTCCCTCATCATTCTCTAGCTCCATCGTGCAAATTCGTCTTTTCACTTTAGGTCGGTCACCCATGGTGTGTGTAGGCCCCCCAGCTCCTTATTTACGGCACACATCGATCGATATGCCTCTCTAGCCAGGTGTGCCTAGCATAAATACAAGCTTCCCCTCTTCTCTTGTCACCGTCCATGCCTCACTCCCACCACTCTTTTCATCGTTCTCATACTCGCACACTCCTCCCCCTCGATATTGTACGCCTCTCGTACCACCTCCTACGTGCATCCCTCGCTCTATCCTTCTCCTCGTGCCTCATTTGCTTCTAACACACACATGCATGTATACCGATCGATCTCCCAACATATACCTAGATCGACTTTAACTACCACCCCATCGATCGATGTACCTCACAAGTTATGTCTCTCCTTTATCTTGCAAAGGGCGATTGATCTTCCTACGTAGTTACGTCTGCTTACCACAGCCACATCGTCCCCCCCTCATCATTCGTGCATGACTCCTGACCCGTCTCTCACACGCACGTGCACAGACAACAAGCAGCCATCTCCTCTCTTATTGATATTGCGGGCGTGCCCTCCATTTGTCTAGCAAGCCTATCCCACCATTTGTTAGAAGCAACTCCACTACCACCCCCTCCAACACTCTAGCTCTGTCTCTCTCCCAACCTTATTCATCTCCTGCACATATGCATGGATGCCGATTGATCTCCCTTAATACATGAGGCAGATCGATCTCCTAAATACATGAGGTAGGCCTCTCTCCTCCTCCACACATATACCAGCCATTATACCTCTATAGTTAATTGGGCCTCCCTCTTCCCCCACCACACATTGATAGTCGAGCGCTGCAGGTAGGTATCCATGCCAAAGAGACAAACTGCACATGTCCCATCTCACGTTCCAGTAGGCCAGCCACTCTATATCTTTGACGTGGGCACACACAAATTGGGTGGCACTCTTTATCGATCGTGTGCGCGCACACACACACACACATCATCCCTCTCTTCGATTCTATGGAGACCTCAAGCCGATGATACCTCCACTCTCTTCTCGTGGATCGCCCCCTCTATATATATGTTATATCCAGGACTCTATTTCACACACATTGCATATGTTA
>NC_041390.1:76639353-76696302 GCF_002162155.2 Triticum dicoccoides
AAACTCTCAAGAACCCACACACTATATCTCTCTAGGTTTGTATCTCTCTCACACAACCCCACGTAGGTGGTGTACGTATACAAGAAGAGAATAGGTGCACCGTGCATGTACTCACGCTTCGTGCCCAGCCACACACGCTCGGGTACACGGTGGAGCTCATTTCTTCGCAGAAGCTGAATTTGTTTTTGAAACATCAAGTGGCTAGAGACTCAAAAACTTATTTGCCCATTAGTGACTTGTCAGGGCGGTGGATTTTAGTTTGTATGATAATGCTGCATCCACCTAAAGTAACGAAAGTTCTTACGTAAACTTCCTAGTAATTCCCTCTTCGTAGGTGTAGCATTACTCCTAACATTTGTAATATCAGTTTGAAACATGTAATATTGCTGTGTCCTATTCGGCTATTCCTGCGTTTTCAAAATCCTGCGAATCAAACAGGTCCTGAGTTGGTGATGATATTGTGCCTCCCATCTTTCACCAATAGCCATCGGATCTAGATCTGACGCATACAAACCAAGCTTCTCCATTTTTGCAAAAAGATGCCCACACTTGTTCCCTATTTACAAACAACTCCTTGTCTCTCACAATCAGCCTCATCTCCTCCCCACCACATCTAGGAGTAGAAGGCCTGCCATGGAAAATTCTGGTGCGATGGCCGCTGCCGGAGCCGTCCACCCCCAATCTTGGTGTTCCGTGCAATGCACGGGCATCTACGCACAGGAAATTATGTCCAACATGGCTAGTTGTAAGCAGGCTTGCTCTACAGCCATGATGATAGTGACTGCAGACGGTGAGGCTGACTATGGTATGCCGAACACGGCGCCTATACGCATGTGTCATCTCCGGCGCAGGGTCTTGTCACTTCACTGTGAGGAGCAGCACGTAATAATTTGACCAACGGATAGTACAGTGCTAGTACTCCTACTACTACATTGGTAGTACTACTACTAGTGCTAGTAGCACCACCGTCTGGATTTAGGAGTACTACCACGTCCATCTGGATTTTAGTATTTGACTAGCAATATCTAGTAATGCATGTCACCAAAAATGTACTACTCCCTCTGTAAATAAATACATGGTGTTTTATTCCTATCAGCGAGAGAACTTAATGTTTTTTTGCTACTCCTAACTAGAGTACTAATAGGATTACATGCAATGAACTAAACACTGCATGTCATGTTTGGTAGTCTCAAGTCATTGAAAGCATGCATGGCCCACATCTCTCATTGGTTGATATGTCACGAAATAAGAAACAAGGAGGGAGTTAATGCACTGTGCCTAAGTATTTTGGGATTATTTGGTTTTCATAAGGTGACTTACACAACATTTTTGTTTACATGCATTAACATTTAATAGTTAAATCAAAGGTCAAAACTTGGCGCAAAATGCAAAGGGGACCAATAAACCAGTAAACATCAAACTTCTCTCGTTTGGCCCCAACTAGAGGTCCGGTGAGATGACTATACTGCACCGGCACGGAGGGGGACGCAGCTTCATTGACTTACGACAACTGCCTTTGGGTGAATGACACGTGGCCCCAGGGGGTGGCTGGCCCACCTATCATACAGCCAAAGGCAGGTGCAGTAGAGGGCCGAGGAGTAGTACGAAATCCTACGCACCTACGCACGCTAACCAAGGGCTGAGTGATCACTCGAATTGCAAGATCAGTTGACTAGAAGCTACGGTAGACCCATGGAGGCGATGACCGCGAGCATCAGCCGGCTGTGCCAAATGGTCCACGATGCCGGCCTGCGGCCCGGCACTGAGGAACGTCTCCGGGTAGTATTGCTTGAGGCCGCCAGGGCGAGGGGCCGCTTGGACGACAGCTTTGTCTCCTTGTTCGATGAGGTCCTCGTCGGTTTCCTCGACAAGTTCACCGTCGTCAAGAAGCTTGCAGACAACTTAGACGTAAGCCTCCAGCCGATGCACCCAGGCTCTGCGATGCCCGCCACCCTCAACGGCCACTATGGTAACAACCTCTTCGACGCACTGGTGGCCCTGCGACTGCCCGCCGTCGCGCCGGAGAATGTCCACCTCGAGGTCGCGCTCGCCGCGCAGCACCTGGCGCAGCAAGACACCATCGGCAGAATCACCCACTTCTACGCGCAAATTGTCCACAAGGACTACTACATGCAAGAGGAGGACGATAGGACGCTGGCCTTCTTGGAGTGCAGGGAAACCTTGGACGACACTGTTCGGAAGCACGTTGAGCTCGCCGCCAACGCCGCTGCTCCTCACACGTCGGTTGGTGACCCGGCGCACTAGGGCGTGAGGATGTCGTTGAACGTTGATGGATCCGTATGTATTTTTATCTTTCCGTCAAATCCATGTAGTAGTATATGATACTACAATAATTATCTTGTCGGATGGCTGAGAAAACATGAGGGAGAAGAGATGGTTGTAGCACGGACTCCAAGAAAATTGGTGTCGGATGGGACTCATGTGGGTGGCGTGTGCCGTACTGCTAGATGTGAATGCTACTGAGTTATGGCCCATGCCACCCCACTCTATTGAGGTACGCAGAACAAATTTCCTGCAGTCCGTGCTCAGCCCTCCTCTATCTCTCTTCTCAGCCAGCCAGCGGACGCGCGGAGCCCATCGTCTGTTTGCTCACATGCGGCCCCACATGTCAGTGAAAACACAAGAGGACCCACTGAACCTGCACATCTTTCACCTCGATGTGCTGGTGATGAAAAACAAATCCAATAAAGATCTTCGGTGGCCGCTTTTGGAGTTACTCAAGAGTAGTAAGATTATATTTACAGTTTAACCCAAGATGCACATCTCGTGGCTTCAACTACCACTCTATTTTCTTTCATGACACGACCTGGATGTTGGATGTCCCACATGTCGGCAAAAGGAGGAAGAACCCGACCAAATCTTCAGTTCTGCTATCGGATGAGATTAGTGCACTTGTTGATACTCCTACTAGAATAGAGGCTAGACATGAGACTAGATGCGAGGAAGCAACGTCTACTTCTTTACACTCGAAGAAGAAAGAAGCACGCAAGATCGAGCCTCCGCAGATTAACAATTAATGCATCGAGAAGGCACTAATCCAACTTACAGGAGTAGTAAAATGTATTCTTGTGGTTCTTGTTTTCTTTGGTCTTGCTTTTCTAGTCAAAATTATCGTTGGAGTTCGTGCAAAACGGAGGTCCGTTTGGGGTTGTGCGTTGGAGTTGGCCTTACAAGTGGGACCGCAGTTAAGGAAACCGACTATCGGCAAACCCCCACCTCGTCCGCCGCGCGATGGCTGAAGTTAGGCTGGTCATAGTGGGAGTAACTTATCAAGTAACATAGCGCATTTCAAGACAAGTTTGCTTATGCGGCATATAGTTAATGAGGAGAGAAATGTTTGGAGTAACATAATATGTTACTATAACATAATGCAAACCAAAGCAAAATAAGTCTATAATGTAATAAATGCAATCATCTATGATACTACTTGTATGTTACTTTGCACTATGAAGGTAATAACAAAGACTAGTGTCATATGCATGACACTAGTCTAAGTTACTCCCCACTATAACCAGCCTTAGAGAAACGACGAGGTTGAAGAGATTGCTCTAGCACGGACTCCAAGAAATAATATGGTGTCAGATGGATGTCGTGGTGGTGGCGTGTGCCGTACTCCTGCACGTGAATGCTTGTTCTGGCCCATGCCACCCTACTACTCCTACTACTTACTCCTACAAGTATATAGTATACTAGTATCGAGGATTCGAGGTGCTGGTTACGTACAACGAACACATTAGCATATGGCTACAGTAAAAACACCCGCCTGACGCACGAAGCATGTGAAGCTAGTACAAATTTAGAGAAGCGACTCGAAAGCCATTCATAAATTTAGTAAGTTTATCACAGGCATATCATTTTATTACATACAACAGGTCATCAACCCACATCGACAACGAGGATACATTATAAATACTAAAGTTTTCACCACACAACAAATAACAAGCCATGAAATGAACTTCAACTCAACCATTCCGCGGTGTTGGAAACGCTTGCTTTGAACC
This sequence comes from Triticum dicoccoides, assembly GCF_002162155.2. NCBI lineage: Eukaryota > Viridiplantae > Streptophyta > Magnoliopsida > Poales > Poaceae > Triticum > Triticum dicoccoides. The sequence goes on from NC_041390.1 coordinate 76,643,376, forward strand.
ACAACTGATTCTCTGGGACGGGCCATCTGTTGTCGATCTGGAGACCAATGCAGGACCGATCATCCAGGCTGAAGCGGCCTACTATATTAGTACGAGGGTAGGGAACCACCGAAATGTCCAAGGTATAGACACAGTTGCTTCTCATAAATGTGTCAGCAGTAGTTGGATCGCCTTTCACCATCATCGGATAGTTTTGTCCAAGGAAGAGCGAGTTTTCTCCAAGACTATCAATTCTGTGCCAGGGAGAAGGAGTTGGCGCTAGCACACTAGTATCCATCCCGAATACCATGCAACGGGTGTTGGAATAGGTCCGGAGAGTGCGACCATGGGAGACACCTGCTTCCTTACCAGTAACATCATCAGTGGGTTGTATACACACAAGAAGAGGTGATCCATCGGAATTAGTTGCTAGGCGCCACAGAGTATATCGGCGCTGCTCGTCCTCATGCTCGTGATCATCACCATCGTCATCTCCCCCTTGGTTATAAAAATTTTCAAGTATGGGTGGTGGGATGTTCACAGGACCTTGGAAACACAAGAAGAAGGTTAATTAGTAAAGGGAAACTTGCTAACCCGCATGCATGTGGATGAAAAAAATTATAATTACGGTGGAAGACAAACGTACCGAAACTACTAGGATGCCTTGCAAAAACAGTGCCACGAGTGGTGGCAGCAAACACAAGGCCTTCGTATTGAATTGCATCATAGTACTCATCTGTGTACAGAAACTGATTTTTGAGCAATATCCATCGAGTCAAACCACGAAGGACGACAACAAGCTTGTCGAAGATAGCAACAACTTGATAGTTGTTGTAATTCCAAGAGCGGTTGGGAACTCGACAAATTGCTATCTTTCGTAGAAGACAGTCACCATTATCGTATTTGAACATGCGTACATTACCGGTGTGCTCAACCGCTGGGCAGTGTGCTGAGAGTTTTGGAAGTGGAACCCGGTAACGAGTGTACACATTCACAAGTTCCCACTCGCAATTGGACCCAATGTAAAAAACCCAATCTCCATTTGTGCCCGCCCAAGCCTTGCCCTCGAGCGATGGCATCTTAACATCATATGTATCATTATCAAGCGGCATCAACTGGCACAGGGCGAGGCCTCCGTCATGTCGGCGCCAGTCATCAGGGTCACGGCAAAGAAGATAGGGGATATCAAACCGCTCCTTGACTCTTGGGTTCTTTGTAATGATGTTATTAGTTGAGTCGAGAATGGGCTTGAACGAACCTGCCATGCTAGCCAAGGTGATGACGTCGCACCGATCAATGAGTTCCTCCACCACGTCATCTTTCAGATCGGGGCAAGAATAACGGGGTCGTTTTCGGCCTGTTCCCTCCAGGGAGAAGACGATCAAACAATGGCAGAAGAAATGGTGAAGGGCTGAAGGAAAATGGAGGAGGGAGAGGAAGAGCGTGTGACAGCAGTTCCAAATTGAGAGGGAAAGGCAAAGAGTTGGTGGACGGTTGCGAGTTTGCCACGGTTCACGAAGAGGCGCCCCGGCCTACACGTCCGTTCGGAAATACTGGGCTATGCGGGACACTCTGGCCTGTCTAGACAGCCTTTTCTTTTATGTTTACCATAGACCAGCCCGGTAGTTTTTTTTCTTTCTGAAATTGGCTAGCCCAGTTCTTTTGTGATTTGTCAAGTAAGTCGCTTTATCAGGCCTGCTGGGAGAGCTTCATTCGTCTGGCTGAGAAAATGGCCTATCAGTAATGAGAAATGGGTTGTACATTTTTAAAACACATCAAACTGGCAATTATTTTCAAATATCTTTTTTTAATTTCGAGATTTTAAATTGCATTGATTTTTATGCATGGACAATTTATTGGATTTTATATTGATATACATTTATTTTTAAAATCAATCTCAATGTGACTCAAAATTTCGGGATTAAAAACAGTTCAGACCGCACTGACATATGCAAAATTTCGTATAATTTTTTAATCGTGGCCACAATATGGGCTGTAATGCTAACATAAAGAATATGGGCTCCAAAAAAACCCGTAAGAATTAGCAAATGGGCTATAAATTATTTGAAATAATGGTAGATGGGTTGTATGATGTTTTCCACAAATGGCCTGTATACTGTTGGATGTCCATCCAATGGCCGTCGTGCTTGTTCAATCTCTGCTCTTCCTGCTCCAGCCGCTCAAACAAGCGCTGGCGGGACTGCCTGCTCCCTCCTCCCTGCGGCTGGCTGTGCTGCCGCGCAGGCCTCACCGCCCCACCATACTCCCATCGCTGGCCTAGCCATCCCTCTACTCACCCACACCTGATGTTATTCTCCGGTGACAGCAGACGAACCAGTAAACCCTCGTACAGTCGTACTCCCCTCCGCGTGGGAAACAAAAACAATGGTCGAGTCTTCCCTGCCTCTGTGTCGTTCCCTTCCTAGGCCTCGCCGTCGTCCACCACCCTGGTGCTCTCGGCGTGGCGTGGTCACCGTGGTCAACGACCGACATGCATCTAAAGTGGACTGTACGTGGAGAGGCTGACAACTGGGTCCACGGCCGCACGCAAGTAAATGCCTCCTTATTACCCGCAAAATAATGATTTCCTCCACCTGACATCTGGGACCCACTGAAACGACCTCTGTATTTCGTGAAAAAACGTTACTACCACTGACAGCTCGGACCCACCAGCTATATCTCCGCACGCAAGGAAGTGCCTCCTTATTATGCACAAAAAAATGAATACCCCCCAGCTAGCTGGGACCCAGTATAGTGGGCCTACTTAGTTGACGGGGACAAAGGGCTTTGTCAACTTAGTCAATATGCACGATTCTAGCTCGACTGACCGTACGATGTCCATCCAACGGCCGCAGTGCTTCTTCAACCTCTGGTCTTCTTGCTCCAGCCGCCCAAAGCAGCGCCGGTCGTGCCGCCTGCTCCTGCCTCCCGTGGCTGGCTGTGCTGCCACGGAGGCCTCACCGCCCCCATACTACTCCCACCGCTGGCCAGGCCATCCCTCCACTCCACTCACCCACACCCCCTGTTATTCTGCGGCGACGGCAGCGCAGCAAAACCAGTGAACCCTCGTACTCTTCTCCGCGTGGGCATCCACTGCCACGTCTTCCCCGGCTTCGCGTCGTCCCCTTCCTAGGCCTCACCATCGTCCACCGCCGTGGTGCTGTCGGCGCGGCGTGGTCAATGTGGTCAACGACCAAATTCCATCGGAAGAATACTGTACGTGGAGAGGCTGACAGCTGGGTCCACGGTAGCCGCAAGGAAGTGCCTCCTTATTACGCGGAAAATAATTATTCCTCCACCTCACAGCAGGAACCCACTGGACGCCCACCAGTCTATTACAAAAAAAACGTTTGCCCCTGACTGCTGGGACCGACCCGACAGGCCACCGTATTTCGTGAAAAAAATGTTCCTCCTGCTGTCAGCTCGGACCCACCGGAAGTGCCTCCTTATTACGAACAAAAAATGAATACCCCCTGCTAGCTGGGACCCACCTTAGTGGCAGGCTGACTTGTGGGACTACTAAGTTGACAGGGACGGAGGGCTTTGTCAACTTAGTCAATATGCACGATTCTAGCTCTAGTGACCGTACGATGTCCATCCAACGGCCGTAGTGCTTCTTCAACCTCTGGTCTTCTTGCTCTAGCCGCCCAAACCAGCGCCGGTCGTGCCTCGTGCTCCTGCCTCCCATGGCCGGCTGCGATGCGGCGGAGGCCTCACCGCCCCTACTACTCCCACCGCTGGCCAGGCCATCCCTCTACTCACCCACACCCCATGTTATTCTGCGGCGACGGCAGCCTCACACCGCAGCGAACTAGTGAACCCTCGTACTCCTCTACCCGTGGGCATCCACTACCGCATCTTCCCCGGCTCCGCCTCGTCCCCTTCCTGGCCTCGCCGTCGTCCACCGCCCTGGTGCTCTCGGCGCGGCGTGGTCAACATGGTCAAGGAACGGCTTCCATCGGACGTGGACTGTACGTGGAGAGGCTAACAACTGGGTCCAGGGCCGCAGCAAGGAAGTGCCTCCTTATTACGTGCAAAATAATTATTCCTCCACCTAACTGCGGGGACCCACCAGACGGGCCACCAGTATTTTGTGAAAAAAATATTTTCTCCCTGACTGCTAGGACCCACCGGACGGGCCACCATATTTCGCGAAAAAAACGCCCCCCCGCTGTCAGCTCAGACCCACCGGAAGTGCCTCCTTATTACGCACAAAAAAATGAATACTCCCCCGGCTAGCTGGGACCCACCTTGCTGGGAGGCTGACTTGTGGGCCTACTAAGTCGACGGGGACGAAGGGCTTTGTCAACTTAGTCAATATGAACGATTCTAGCTCCAGTGACCGTACGATGTCCATCCAACGGCCGTAGTGCTTCTTTAACCTCTGGTCTTCTTGCTCCAGCCGCCCAAAGCAGCGCCGGTCATGCCGCATGCTCCTGCCTCCCGTGGTCGGCTGTGCTGCCGCAGAGGCCTCACCGCCCCCTACTGTTCCCACCGCTAGCCAGGCCCTGCGGCGACGGCAGCCTCACACCGCAGCCGAACTAGTGAAGCCTCGTAGTCCTCTCCGTGCAGGCTTCCACTACAGCTTCGTCCCATTCCTAGGCCTCGCTGTCGTCCACCGCCATGGTGCTTTCCGCGCGGCGTGGTCAACGTGGTCAAGGAACGACTTCCATCGGAAGAATACTGTATGTGGAGAGGCTGACAGCTGGGTCCACGGCCACAACTCAGTTTTTTGTGATTTGCCAAGTAACTCGCTCTGTTAGGCCTGTTGGGCTGCAAATCTTTCAAAACGAGGAGAGCTTTCATTCAGCTGGCCGAGAAAATGGCCCATCAATAATGAGAAATGGGTTGTACATTTTTAAAACACATCAAACCGGCAATTAGTTTCAAATATCTTTTTTTCCATTTCAAGATTTTAAATTACATTAATTTTTATGCGTGGAGAATTTGTTGGATTTTATATTGATATACATTTATTTTTAAAATCAGTTTGAATGTGAGTCAAAATTTTGGGATTAAAAACAGTTCGGACCGCACCGAAATATGCAAAATTTCGTATAATTTTTTAACCATTGCCACAATATGGGCTGTAATGCTAACAAAAAGAATATGGGCTCCAAAAAAAACCTTAAGAATTAGCAAATGGGTTGTAAATTATTAGAAATAATGGCAGATGGGCTGTAGGCTGTTTTCCACAGATTTGAGGCTTTCCTAAAGAAAAGGTTGACGCACAAGCACTGACTGTTGGATGTCCATCCAACGGCCGTCGTGCTTCTTCAATCTCTGCTCTTCCTGCTCCAGCCGCTCCAACAAGCGCCGGTGGGACTGCCTGCTCCCTCCTCCTCGCGGCTAGCTGTGCTGCCGCACAGGCCTCACCGCCCGACCGTACTCCCATCGCTGGCCTAGCCATCCCTCTACTCACCCACACCTAATGTTATTCTCCGGCGACGGTAGACGAACCAGTAAACCCTCGTACAGTCGTACTCCCCTCCGCGTGGGAAACAACTGCCGAGTCTTCCCTGCCTCCGTGTCGTCCCCTTCCTAGGCCTCACCGTCGTCCACCGCCCTGGTGCTCTCGGCACGGCGTGGTCAACATGGTCAAGGAACGACTTCCATCAGACATGGACTGTACATGGAGAGGCTGACAACTGGGTCCACGGCCGCAGCAAGGAAGTGCCTCCTTATTACGTGAAAAATAATGATTCCACCACCTGACAGCTAGGACCCACCGGACGGGCCACTGTATTTCGCGAAAAAAAATGTTTCCCCCTGACTGCTGGGACCCACCAGCTACATCGTCGCACGCAAGGAAGTGCGTCCGGGCAAAAAAACGATTCTCCCCCTGACTGCTGGGACCCACTAGCTACATCTTGGCAGGCAAGGAAGTGCCTGACAGTCGGGACCCACCTCGTCGAAGCGTACGTAGCATTGTCATTTTGGTCGCGAACGTGTACGTACATACTGGTCGATGTAGAGGTGCGCACGTGTCATAGTAGAGGTGCGCACGTGTTGTAGTAGAGGCACGCACGTAGCATGTACATGTACGTGCAGCGGCCAGGGTCCAAGAAAGAAAATACGGCCACGTATGTGTACATACGGGCGAGGTCTCGAACGCCTACTCCCGCATATGTACGGAGAGGGCTCGTGTACATGGCTGGGTCGAAACAGAGAAACATCATCGTCGTCGTGTTCATGGGGAGGCAACGGAATGCGTCATGTTCATCGGAGGAAATGGAACGCGTGGGAGCCAACCGGCCGAGTCGGAACGGAATGCGTGGTCGTGTTCATCGGGAGGGCTTGGACGGAACAGGCGATGGAAACGAGGCCTGGCATACCGCACAACGGAGGAAACGGACCTCCTACGTTCGGAACGGGGTCCTGTTGATCGGGAGGGGTCTGGTGTACCGCAAAACGGAGGAAACGGACCTCCTACGGTCGAAACAGGGGTCCTGTTGATCGGGAGGGGTGTGGCGTACCGCAAAACGGACGAAACGGACTTGTGTTGGAGCGCTACGGTTGAAACGGGGGTCCTATTCATCGGGAGGGGTGTGGTGTACCACAAAACGGGACTCCACGGGATACTGTTCATCTCCATCGTCGACCCCCTCCAGCCTCCACGAGCTACTGTTCATCCACCGTCGACCTCCTCCAGCCTCCACCTGTGACTGTTCATCCATGGGCTCCTGTTCATCTAGCCTCCACCGCACGCTACTCCACCGGCTACTGTTCAACCAGTCCTCTCCATGGGCTCCTGTTCAATCACCCCTCCACGGGCTACTGTTCATCCTGCCTCCACCGTCTACTGTTCATCCTGCCCTCCACGGGGTGGTCCTGTTCATCCAGCCCTCCACGGGGTCCTGTTCATCCAGCCCCAACCGGCTCGATCGATCGGGGTCATGTTCATCCAGAGGCAACACCACGGGGTCCTGTTCATCCACCCCCCCCCACACAACGCTCACTGTTCATCCAGAGGAAGCATCGATTGGCTTCAGTTAGCAACAGTAGCGAAGGAATCGCTCGATCGGGTTCAGTTAACAGCCATCGATCAATCGCTCGGGTTCAGTAACGCGTAGCCTGCAGTGCAATCACTCGGGTTCAGTTAGAGCCCAACGCCTCGCTCGGGTTCAGTTAGAGGCAACGCCTCGCACACACGCGCGTACGTGTACGAGAGAAATGTGCATCGCTCGGCCCCCGACCTCCCACCGTAACCGGGAACTCCCCGAAATTTTCCTCCTCCACACTTCTACCACGGTTTTTTCCGTCATGGACGGCCCAAAGAATGTCATGCAGCTGCATCTCCGGCCCGCCCAGGACGAAAAGCCTAGTTCTGTCATGATTTTTTGTCATAGAAGTAGGAGCCCACCACATCTATGATGATACCGGGTTTTGTCACAATTATCGTCATAGAAGTGTCATATGTATGACAGAAAAAAATTTCGTTCGGCCCAAGATGTCACGGATGTGTCTTTTTTTTGTAGTGTCTTTTATGTGCCCAAATTAGCAAGCGATGTTAAATTATACAATGACGTACCCGGGGAAATTTCCACCAAAATTTGAACTATCAAACTCATCCCATGCGCGTAAAGCAGAACAATCGTTTGCGATGCACACAATCATTCAAGGTGAATGGTCCGGCGGCACCGCGCGCGTTCAAAGTGAATGTGCCCATGCCTTGAGACCAAAATTTGAATTGTCAAACTCATCAGTGCGTAAAGCAGAAGAATCATTTGCGATGCACACAATCGTTCAAAGTGAATGGTCCGACGACACCGCGCGCAAAGTTTCCCTCCACATTTCCAAAATTTTGGCCTACTGCCAAGATATCTATCCCCGCCCCCTTCCCCCCTTCCCCACCCCCTTTTCTCCCCGACCACAAGTCACATTTCCCCTGTTTTTCCTTCCTTCCTTCCTTGCTAAGCTATAGCCGTTTCCTCGCTCTCGCCATCTCGCATCCTACCACCGAGGTCGCCATGGTCTTCTTCAAAGACCTCTCCAGTGGTTCCTCCTCCGACGACTACTCCTTCACCACCCGGGTATGCCTCTCTTATCTCTCTCGGGCTATGACTTGGAATGAAGGATTTTTACCCGATGGTCGATTTGAGTCATTTATTCCTCTTGTAGCTCCCTAGGACCATCAGTGGCAACGAATGGAGCACGGTGGCTGAAGATGTATCTGCTCGTTGTAACCATCAATCTCCATGCGTGAAGCTAGTTGTGTTTGATTCTGTGGACAGTGGGAGGAAGTATCTGGCATGTGCAGAGAAGGTTAGACCCTCTTTCGTTGTTAAAAATCATTTGCTAGATGTGATTCAGACACTGTCATGGTCCCGACCCATTCATACCACACCTTCAACCAAACGCATCCTAAGCATAGTTTGTACCTAGTATCTTAAATTGTTGCCATCTCATCGGCGGTGCCATTAGAAAATTATTTGGCACCGCTTCGGCAGTTTGTGCAGCCAACTTTGGTCCACACATCCGAGCAGACAAGCAGTACTAAATCTTTATGACATGAAGGAACTGGGCATCGAAGCAACTACGTGCTCCGAAGTCCGAGTCCCTGATATTTTTTCCGTTGCATCAGCTCGCCAGTGCAGGGCACCATTGCGGGATGTAGCAACAGTTGTCTTTACCCCAGTTTTGGCATACATAGTGAACGGCCTTAGTGCTATTAGTTCTATGTTACTAAATTTAGGCATGTACACACATGTTAGTATCAACTAGCAAAAGAGCCCATGCGTTGCAACGGGAGATAAACATAACACACGCTCTTAACTCAACAACCATTACTCAAGACCACAATAGGTCCATCTCCTTTATTTTTGCGAGGCATCGTATTTGTGTTGCCGCTTATCCTCCTTCTCACCCTCGCCCACGATGGCCTCGATGTTCACACAAAACAACAAAAAATGTGTGTTGAATATGGTTAATCCTAAGGCATCTCTCTCTCCCTCTCTCCTCCCTGTCCTCTCTCTCTCTCCCTCTATCTCTCGCTTGCTCCTTTCTCTCACTCTCGCGATGAGAAATCTGTTGTTTTCCCCTGCGAGATTTTTCAAAGGTATGCATGTGTAGTTATCGATGTTTTCTTTTCCTTATATGGTTATAGTGGGGCGTTTATTTGCAATCTAGATCGCCGCCGATAGGAAAAAAATGGATCTTGCGCTATAAATTATAAGTTTGCATCCATAGCAATATTTTAAAAATATTTAACAGGTAAAATTATCATCATATTTAGATTCCACACATTTTTCTAATAAAATTTCATATATAATATGTTAAAATTGAAGTTACGGTTTAAAAGATACAGATAATTTAGAAAATCATTTGGTTTGACTCAAATATATTTCAAAATAATATTTAAAATACTTAACAGGTAAAAATAATCTCATATTCATATTCTACATATTTTTCTAATCAAATTTCATATATAACATGTTCAAATCGGAGTTACGGTTTAAAAGATATGGATGATTTAAAAAAAAGCATTTGTTTGACTTAAATATGATCCACGGATGAATTACCTAAAACATCAGGGGGTTTCGAAAAATGTAAAATGACGGTTCGGGTGTGACTTAAATCCAGACGGTGGGTTGATTTCAAGAAAAGATAGGGACTTTTGTGTAAAATACAAAAATAATGATTCATTTTAACTTAAAACAGGATTGCGGGTTGAATTCTCTGAAATAGAGGGACTTTTCTGAAAAATTCCATGACGGACTAAAGAAACCCAATTTGCTTTATTATTAGGTAAATATTTGCTGTCATCCAAACACTGACGCTATGCTATTGCAGTTATATTTACCTTCCTCATAAATGTTCAATTTGTTATTTATTGTACATGAGTAAGAACTTGTAGCGTCGTTGTAGTTAATTATAGCTTCTGATGTTCCAGAATTTGGTTGTTATCTTAGTACCAATTATTTCATTTGCACATTGATCTTTTTGAGAAGATATGTCATAATTAACATGTTTCTTCAGTTTTCCAAAATAAGCATTGGTGATTTTCTATGTTGCTATAAACCCATTTCCCCTACAGTTGTTACTGATCTAGTTTTAAATATTATAGGATGAACGGAAGTGTTCTTACTTGGAGTGGGTTGATCAAGAGTGCCCACAGTCTTTGAAGATGTGCCTACCGAAGCTCTGGAGCATGTATGAGGAAGAGAACACACGTAGGCTTAGAGAAAGTATTGTCAACGCTGAAGCATATTTCAAGATGCCGGATAAAAAGTTGAAGGTGGAGAATGAGCTCAGATTTTTTAAATCAGACTATGCTAAGATGGTGTTGGCGAAGGAGGAGGCACCTTCCCAGTTGGCCCGTGCAAAACGGGTTCTTACTGACTTGAAAGCATAGGTGGATAAGACGAGCCTGGATGATCTCGATTAGGGTAATGAATATATTGTTCTTATGAAGTTGAACTAACTATATGTTGTACTATGTTGTTTTCATGTAGCTACCATACTGTGATGTTATAATATATTAATGTGCCTGATATGAAATTGGCAAACAGATGTTCAATATGAAATGTTAATTTGCGTAATACTGGAATTATTAATTGTAAACTAATACACCTGTTAAATGTGTCATGGACATTTGCAAATGGTTCTAGCAGTAAAAGCGCTTGCGATGGATAGCCCAATGCCACATAGTTTTCTGCATCAAATCGTGCGTGATGTAGTTGATAAAAGCAAACAGTTAACCAAGGCAGAGCATGTGTAATAGTTATACCTTTCACACACGAGCCTACACATAAAACTGTGTGGGATATACGTACGAACAAAAACGTTTTCCCTGAATTTACTGTGTGGGATGTACATAAGAATGAAAACGTATTCCTTGGATTGACTATTGTGATAAACATACGAACGGAAATGTTTTTCTGGGATTCACCGTGTGGGATGTACATAACTACGGAAATGATTTTCTCGAATTACCGTGTGGGATGTGCATACCTATGGAAATGTTTTTCTCGGATTACCGTGTGGGATGTACATACCTACGGAAATGATTGGGTTTCGGTGCCTCGCTCGATCACACACGGCCCCAGTCTGGGTCCCAGGAGGGCCTATCCCCGACGATTTCTGGGTCGTGTGGGAAGGACACCCTATCGCACACACTCACTTGGTGACGGTTCCAAATGCTGTCGTTGAAAGGGCCTAAAAACCGTTTGTTTAGGACCGACACGCACCAGTGTTGGATGATCCATGACAATATAATTTATTTCATATATAAGAAAACATAACCCATCACATTGTCTTCCTTGCCAACATCAACTTTTTAGCATGTCATATTTTAATGAGTGCTCACAATCATAAAAGATGTCCAAGATAGTATATTTATATGTGAGAACCTCTCTTTCTTTATTACTTCCTATTAATTGCAACGATGACCAAAACTACGTTTGTCAACTCTCAACAACTTTTATTCATCATACTCTTTATATGTGAAGTCATTACTCCCCATAAGATCAATATGATCTCTTTATTTCTTTTTATTCTTTCTTTTCCCCCTCAAGATCATAGCAAGATAACCAAGCCCTCGACTCAAGACTAACCTTTATTATATATAGCTCATGGACTCGATTACATAGATAAGGATCAACACAAATACTCAAAGCTAGATCATACTAAACTTTATTCTACTAGATCAAGATATAACTAAAAGGATTAAACAAAGAAAAACGGTAAAGATAGAGGTGTGTTGGTGATACGATACCGGGGCACCTTCCCCAAGCTTGGCAGTTGCCAAGGGGAGTGCCCATACCCATGTATTTATGTCTCTTTCTTCGGAGGTGGAGATGTGATATTCTTGGCAATGATGCCCCTTAGGATATGATTCTCTTTCTCGAGCTTATTGACTTGCTGCTTGAGATCCATTATTTCCCTAATGAGCTTACCCATGATGGCTAAAGCTCCTTTCACTCATGGATGTTGCATAGCTGCGGGAGAACAAGTAACACTCTTTTTCATTTTTTCAAAAGAAAGAAATCTAGCATTGGGAGGGATGACCGAATTTGGAATTGCTGAGCTATGGAGTTCCTCCATCATAAATATGGTTTGGAGACGAGAGGTAACTTCTTGATCTTCCTCCATGGCATCTGTCCTTTTCAACTCAGCCTCCATCTCTTCCTCAGTTGATGGCCCAAAGTGATCGGCATCGCTGTTTGCTTTTGGCCACAGTGTTGGGTGAGATACCCGGTTCTCCCAGACAGACTCTTGAGAAGACATCTTGATCTAATCTGTGGCAGAAACAACTCAAAACAAAAACAAAGGATATTTGCGAGGTAAGGTGCTCAAAACCTTCGGGAGATTATATAATGAATTTTTACCGACCAAAAGAAGTATCGTGTAGGAAAACGGAGTCCGGAGGGCACACGAGGTGCCCATGAGGCAGGGGCGCCCACTCCACCCTCGTGGATGCCTCGTGTCCCTTTTGGACTACTCCTTATTTTCCTATTTTCTTAAATATTCCAAAACAGGGAAAAATGCTATTAGAAATGTTTTGGAGTCGGTTTACTTACCGTATCACATACCTATTCCTTTTCGGAGTCTGAAACGTTCTGGAAAGTGTCCCTTATGTACTCCTCCGGGGTTATGGTGTCAATAACATTTATTTCAACACTTACGGGATTAACTAAGATATAATGTTTGATTCTTTGACCGTTCACCACCTTCGGATTTGTGCCTTCAAAGTTGTTGATTTTTATGGCACTGGAACGATAGACCTCCTCGATAACGTAAGAACCTTTCCATTTAGAGAGGAGTTTTCCTGTAAAAAATCTTAAACGAGAGTTGTATAGCAAAACATAATCACCTACATTAAACTCACGCTTTTGTATCCCTTTGTCATGCCATCTTTTAACTTTTTCTTTAAATAGCTTGGCATTCTCATAGGCCTGGCTTCTCCACTCATCAAGTGAGCTAATGTCAAACAGTCTCTTCTCACCGGCAAGTTTGAAATCATAATTGAGCTCTTTAATGGCCCAATATGCCTTATGTTCTAGTTCGAGAGGTAAGTGGCATGCTTTTCCATAAAACATTTTTTATGGAGACATACCCATAGGATTTTTATAGGCAGTTCTATAGGCCCATAATGCATCATCAAGTTTCTTGGACCAATTCTTTCTAGATCTATTAACAGTCTTTTGCAAAATTAATTTAATCTCCATATTACTCAGTTCTACTTGACCACTAGACTGTGGGTGATATGGAGATGCAATTCTATGATTAACATCATAATTAGCAAGCATTTTACGAAAATCACCATGAATAAAATGTGAACCACCATCAGTCATTAAGTATCTAGGGACTCCAAACCTCAGAAAAACAACTTCTTTAAGCATCTTAATAGAGGTGTTATGATCAACAATACTAATTGGTATAGGTTCTACCCACTTAGTAATGTAATCAACAGCAACTAAAATATGTGTATACCCATGAAAGGAAGGAAATGATCTCATATAATCAAAGCCCCAAACATCAAATTGTTCAATAACAAGTGAATAGTTCATAGGCATTTCTTGACGTCTACTAATATTACCAATTCTTTGACATTCATCACAAGACAAGACAAACTTACGAGCATCCTTGAAAAGAGTAGGCCAATAAAAACCAGATTATAATACCTTATGTGCAGTTCTATCTCCAGCGTGGTGTCCTCCATAAGCCTCGAAGTGACACTTGCACAAGATTTGTTCCTATTCATGCTCAGGTACACAACGTCTAATAATACCATCTACTCCTTCTTTATAAAGGTGTGGGTCATCCCAGATGTAATGTCTTAAATCGTAGGAAAACTTTTTCTTTTGCTGGTATGTGAAACTAGGTGGTATAAATTTAGCAACAATAAAATTGGCATAATCAGCATACCATGGAGTAGTACGAGAAGCATTTATGACAGCTAATTGTTCATCAGGAAAGCGAGGCCTAGAAATATTTGAGAAGTCTTTAATGAACCTCCTATAAAAATCGGCATGACCAAGGAAACTTCTTATACCTTTAATGTCATTAGGACACGACATCTTTTAAATAGCATCAACTTTATCTTTATCAACTTCATTACCTCTTTCAGAAATTTTATGCCCCAAGACAATACCTTCATTAACCATGAAGTGGCACTTCTCCCAATTCAAGACAAGATTAGTTTCTTCACATCTCTGCAAAACTCGATCAAGGTTGCTCAAGCGATCATCAAAAGAAGATACATACATGGAGAAATCATCCATGAAAACCTCAACAATCTTTTCACAGAAGTCAGAGAATATAGCAGTCATACATCATTGAAAGGTACCAGGTGCATTACATAAACCAAATGCATATGTCTATAAGCAAAGGTACCGAAAGGGCAAGTAAAAGTTGTCTTTTCCTGATCCTCTTTTGACACAGGTATTTGAGAGAAACCAGAATACCTATCTAGAAAGCAAAAATGTGTATGCTTGGATAATCTTTCTAGCATTTGATCAATAAAAGGTAAAGGGTAATGATCCTTTCTAGTAGCTTTATTTAATTTGCGGAAATCAATTACCATTATTCTATAACCTGTAAACAATTATTTGCGGAATCAATTCATCTTTATCATTAGGAACAACAATGATACCTCCCTTCTTAGGGACACAATGGACAGGACTTACCCACTGACTATCAGCAACAGGATAAATTATACCTGCCTCCAGAAGCTTTAGTATTTCATTTCTCACCACTTCTTTCATCTTAGGATTTAACCGTCGTTGGTGATCAACAACCGGTTTAACGTCTTTCTCTAATTCTATTTTGTACTGGCATAAAGTGGGACTAATGCCCTTGAGATCATCAAGAGTATATCCAATAGCAGCATGATGCTTCTTTAGAGTTTTCAATAATTTCTCTTCTTCCTGCTCTGAAAGGTTAGCACTAATAATAATAGGATATATCTTCTTTTCATCAAGATAAGAATATTTAAGAGTATCAGGTAATGGTTTAAGCTCAAACACGGGATCACCCTTGGGTGGACGAGGACCCCCTAGAATTTCAATAGGCAAGTTGTGCTTCAAAATAGGTCACTATTTAAAGAATACTTCATCTATTTCCCTTCTTTCATTCATAAACATATATTTTCATGGTCTAGCAAATATTGTTCTAAAGGATCATTAGGAGGCACGGCAATAGAAGCTAGACCAATAATTTCATCTTTACTAGGCAATTCTTTATCATGGGATTGTCTATGAAATTTAGCAAAATTAAAATCATCAGACATATCCCCTAAACCAACAATAACAATATCCTTTTTGCAGTCTATCTTAGCATTAACAGTATTCAAGAAGGGTCTACCAAATACAATGGGACAAAAGTCATCTTGTGGGGAACCAAGAACAAGAAAATCAGTAGGATATTTAACTTTCCCACACAAGACTTCAACATCTCTAACAATCCCAATTGGTGAAATAGTATCTCTATTGGCAAGCTTAATTGTAACGTCTATATCTTCTATCTCTGCATGTGCAATATCATGCATAATTTCTTTGTAAGGAACGAGGTATTGCACTCACACTAGCACCCATATCACATAATCCATGAGAGCAATGATCTCCTATTTTAATAGAAAAAACAGGCATGCCAACAACAGGTCTATGTTTATTTTTAGTATCGGGTCGAGCAATTCTAGCAGCTTCATTACAGAAGTAAATAACATGCCCATCAATATTATCGACCAAGAGATCTTTAACCATAGCAATAGTAGGTTCAACTTTAATTTGCTCAGGGGGTGTAGGTGTTCTAGCATTACTCTTACGAACCACAGTTGAAGATTTAGCATGATCCTTTATTCTAACATGGAA
Source organism: Triticum dicoccoides (assembly GCF_002162155.2). NCBI lineage: Eukaryota > Viridiplantae > Streptophyta > Magnoliopsida > Poales > Poaceae > Triticum > Triticum dicoccoides. The sequence continues at coordinate 76,659,167 of NC_041390.1, forward strand.
AGGTGGTTTCTCAATATAAGCGGTAGGAACAATAGGATCAACATTATAAGTGATAGTCTTTTCTTCAACTTTAATAGGTTCGACTACGTTTACTTCAATGGGAGGATGATATTTAAACCACTTCTCCTTAGGGAGATCGACATGAGTAGCAAATGATTCACAGAAAGAAGCTACTATCTAGTCAAATCCATATTTAGTGCTAAATTAACGAAAAGCATCAGTATCCTTAAAAGATTTAACACAATCAAACTTAGGTGTTATACCTGACTCCTTGCCTTTGTCGAGTTCCTGATGACCCACAAGTATAGGGGATCTATCGTAGTCCTTTCGATAAGTAAGAGTGTCCAACCCAACAAGGAGCAGAAGGGAATGATAAGCAGTTTTCAGTAAGGTTTTCTCTACAAGCACTGAAATTATCGGTAACAGATAGTTTTGTGATAAGGTAATTTTTAACGGGTAACAAGTAATAAAATTAAATAAGGTGCAGCAAGATGGCCTAATCCTTTTGTCGCAAAGGACAAGCCTGGACAAACTCTTATATAAAGGAAAGCGCTCTCGAGGACACATGGGAATTATCGTCAAGCTAGTTTTCATCACGCTCATATGATTCGCGGTCGATACTTTGATAATTTGATATGTGGGTGGACCGGTGCTTGGGTACTGCCCTTACTTGGAAAAGCAACCCACTTATGATTAATCCCTCTTGCAAGCATCCGCAACTACAAAAGAAGTATTAAGGTAAACCTAACCATAGCATGAAACATATGGATCCAAATCAGCCCCTTACGAAGCAACACATAAACTAGGGTTTAAGCTTCTGTCACTCTAGCAACCCATCATCTACTTATTACTTCACAATGCCTTCCCCTAGGCCCAAACAATGGTGAAGTGTCATGTAGTCAATGTTCACATGACACCACTAGAGGAAAAACAACATACATCTCATCAAAATATCGAACGAATACGAAATTCACATGACTACTTATAGCAAGACTTCTCCCATGTCCTCAGGAACAAACCTAACTACTCACAAATCATATTCATGTTCATAATCAGAGGGGTATTAATATGCATAAAGGATCTGAACATATGATCTTCCACCAAATAAACCAACCAGCGTCAACTACAAGGATTAATCAACACTACTAGCAACCCACAGGTACCAATCTGAGGTTTTGGGACAAAGATTGGATACAACAGATGAACTAGGGTTTGAGAGGAGATGGTGCTGGTGAAGATGTTGATGGAGATTGACCCCCTCCCGATGAGAGGATCGATGGTGATGACGATGGTGATGATTGCCCCCTCCCGGAGGGATGTTTCCCCAGCAGAACAACTCCGCCAGGGCCCTAGATTGGTTCCGCCAAGGTTCCGCCTTGTAGCGGCGGCGCTTCATCCTGAAAGCTTGCTTATGATTTTTTCCAGGACGAAAGACTTCAAATAAGCAAAGATGTGCACCGGAGGCCTGCCAGGGGGGCCACAAGACAAGCAGGCCCCCTGGAAAAAATCAGAAGGAACATTACATCCCGATATGCACCTAATCTATGTGGGTAGGAAGCTTTCGAGACGAAGCGCCGCCGTCTCGAGGCGGAACCTTGGCGGTACCAATCTAGGGCTCCGGCGGAGCTGTTCTGCCGGGGAAACATCCCTCTGGGAGGGGAAATCGTCACCATTATCATCACCATCGATCCTCTCATCGGGAGGGGGTCAATCTCCATCAACATCTTCAGCAGCACCATCTCCTCTCAAACCCTAGTTCATCTCTTGTATCCGATCTTTGTTTCAAAACCTCCGATTGGTACGTGTGGGTTGCTAGTAGTGTTGATTACTCCTTGTAGTTGATGCTAGTTGGTTTATTCGGTGGAAGATTATATGTTCAGATACTTTATGCACATGAATACCCCTCTGATTATGAACATGAATATGATTTGTATGTAGTTACGTCTGTTCCTGAGGACATGGGAGAAGTCTTGCTATAAGTAGTCATGTGAATTTGGTACTCGTTTGATATTTTGATGAGATGTATGTTGTCTTTCCTCTAGTGGTGTTATGTGAATGTCGACTACATGACACTTCACCATTGTTTGGTCCTAGGGGAAGGCATTGGGAAGTAATAAGTAGATGATGGGTTGCTAGAGTGACAGAATCTTAAACCCTAGTTTATACGTTGCTTCGTAAGGGGCTGATTTGGATCCATATGTTTCATGCTATGGTTAGGTTTACCTTAATTCTTCTTTCGTAGTTGCGGAAACTTGCGAGGGGGGTTAATCACACTACAAAAAAAGACACATCCGTGACATTTTGGGCCGAAAGAAAAAAATTGTCATACTTATGACACTTCTATGACGATAATTGTGACAAAACCTGGTATCATCATAGATGTGGTGGGGTCCTACTTCTATGACAAAAAATCATGATAGAAAATGGGCTTTTCGTCCTGGGCGGGCCGGAGACGTAGCTGCATGACATTCTTTGGGCCGTCCATGACGGAAAAAACCATGGTAGAAGCGAGGGCGAGGAAAAATATCGGGGTGTTCCCGGTTACGGTGGGTGGTCGGGGCGAGCGATGCGCATTTCTATCGTACACACACGCGCGTAGGTGCGAGGCGTTGGGCTCTAACTGAACTCGAGCGATTGCACTGCAGGCTATGCGTTACTGAACCCAAGCGATCGATCAATGGCTATTAACTGAACCCGGACGAGCGATTCCTTCGCTACTGCTGCTAACTGAAGCCGATCGATGCTGCCTCTAGATGAACAATGAGCGTTGCTGGGGGGTTGGATGAACAGTTCCCGGTGGGGGTGGATGAACAGGACCCCGTGGTGTTGCCTCTGGATGAACAGCGAGTGTTGCTGGGGGGTTTGGATGAACAGTGAGTGTTGCTGGGGGGTTTGGATGAACAATTCCCGGTGGGGGTGGATGAACAGGACCTCGTGGTGTTGCCTCTGGATGAACAGGACCCTGATCGATCGGGCCGGTTGGGGCCGGGTGAACAGGACCACGTGGAGGGCTGGATGAACAGGACCACCCCATGGAGGGCATGATGAACAATAGAAGGTGGAGGGCTGGATGAACAGTAGCCCGTGGAGGGGTGGTTGTACAGGAGCCCGTGGAGAGGGCTGGTTGAATAGTAGCCGGTGGAGTAGCGCACGAGGCTAGATGAACAGGAGCCCGTGGATGAACAGTCGCAGGTGGAGGCTGGAGGAGGTCGACGGTGGATGAACAATAGCTTGTGGAGGCTGGAGGGGGTCGACGGTGGAGATGAACAGTATCCCGTGGAGTCTCGTTTTACGGTACGCCACACCCCTCTCGATGAACAGGACCCCTGTTTCGACCATGTCGCTCCAACACAAGTCCGTTTCCTCCATTTTTCAGTACGCCACACCCCTCCCAATCAACAGGACCCCCGTTTCGACCGTAGAAGGTCCGTTTCCTCCGTTTTGTGGTACGCCAGACCCCTCCCGATGAACAGGATCCCGTTTCGAACATGGCTGGTCGAACACAAGTCCGTTTCCTTCGTTTTGCGGTACGCCGGGCCTCGTTTCCATCGGTTGTTCCGTCCAAGCCCTCCCGATGAACACGGCGACGTATTCCGTTCCAACCCAGCCGGTTGGCTCCCCATGAACACGATGACGATGCAGTTTCTCCGTTTCAACCCAGCCATGTACACGATCCCTGGCCATACATATGCGCGAGTAGGCGTTCGAGACCCTGCTTGTATGTATGTACGTGGCAGTATTTTCTTTCTTGCACACTTGACGTTGTATGTACATGTACATGCTACATGCGCGCCTCTACTACGACACGTGCGCGCCTTTACATCGACCAATATGTACATACACGTTTGCGACCAGAATGACAATGCTACGTACGCTTCGACCAGGTGGGTCCCGACTGTCAGGCATTTCCTTGCCTGCGAAGATGTAGCTGGTGGGTCCCAGCAGTCAGGTGGGTGAATCTTTTTTTTGCCCGGACGCACTTCCTTGCGTGCAAAGACGTAGCTGGTGGGTCCCAGTAGTCATGGAGAAACATTTTTCTCGCGAAATACGGTGGCCTGTCCGGTGGGTCCCCGCTGTCAGGTGGAGGAATAATTATTTTGCGTGTAATAAGGAGGCACTTCCTTGCTGCTGCCGTAGACCCAGCTGTCAGACACTCCACGTATAGTCCACGTCCGATGGAAGCCGTTCCTTGACCACATTGACCACGTCGCGCCGAGAGCACCAGGGCGGTGGATGACGGTGAGGCCTAGAAAGGGGACGATGCGGAGCCGGGGAAGACGCGGCAGTGGATGCCCACGCGTAGAGGAGTATGAGGGTTCACCAGTTCGCTGCGGTGTGAGGCTACCGTCGCCGCAGAATAACAGGGGGTGTGGGTGAGTATAGGGATAGCCTGGCCAACGGTGGGAGTAGTAGGGGGCGGTGAGGCCTTCGCCGCATCGCAGCCGGCCACGGGAGGCAAGAGCATGAGGCACGACCGGTGCTGGTTTGGGCGGCTGGAGCAAGAATACCAGAGGTTGAAGAAGCACTACGGCTGTTGGATGGACATCGTATGGTCACTGGAGCTAGAATCGTGCATATTGACTAAGTTGACAAAGCCCTCCATCCCCGTCAACTTAGTAGGTCCACAAGTCAGCCTGCAACTATACTGGGTCCCAGCTAGCAAGGGAGTATTCATTTTTTTTGGTGCGTAATAAGGAGGTACTTCCTTGTGTGCGAAGATATAGCTAGTGGGTCCAAGCTGTCAGCGGCGGTAACGATTTTTTTCGTGAAATACAGAGGCCCTTTCGGTGGGTCCCAGATGTTAGGTGGAGGAATCATTATTTTGCGCGTATGAGGCATTTCCTTCCATGCGGCCGTGGACCCAGCTGTCAGCCTCCCCACGTACAGCCCACTTCAGATGCATGTCGGTCGTTGACCATGTTGACCAGGCCGCGCCAAGAGCACCAGGGCGGTGGACAACGGCGAGGCCTAGGAAGGGAACGACACAGAGACAGGGAAGACTCGGCAGTTGTTTCCCACGCGGAGGGGAGTACGACTGTACGAGGGTTTACTGGTTCATCTGCCGCTGCCAGAGAATAACAGCAGGTGTGGGTGAGTAGAGGGATGGCTAGGCCAGCGATGGGAGTACAGTGGGGCGGTGAGGCCTGCACGGCAGCATAGCCGGCCGCGGGGAGGAGGGAGCAGGCAGTCCTGCCGGCGCTTGTTTGAGCAGCTGGAGCAGGAAGAGCATAGATTGAAGCAGCACGACGGCCGTTGGATGGACATCCAATAGTCACTGCTTGTGCGTCACCCTTAATTTAGGAAAGCCTCAAATTTGTGGAAAACATCATACAGCCCATTTGCCATTATTTCTAATAATTTGCAGCCCATTTGCTAATTCTTAAGGTTTTTTTGGAGCCCATATTCTTTTTGTTAGCATTACAGCCCATATAGTGCCCACGGTTAAAAAATTATATGAATTTTTGCATATTTCGGTGCGGTCCGAACTGTTTTTAATCCTAAAATTTTGAGTCACATTCAAACTGATTTTAAAATTAAATGTATATCAATATAAAATCCAACAAATTTTCCACGCATAAAAATCAATGCAATTTAAAATCTCGAAATGGAAAAAAGAAATTTGAAACTAATTGTCGGTTTGATGTGTTTTAAAAATGTACAACCCATTTCTCATTACTGATAGGCCATTTTCTCGGCAAGCCGAATGAAGCTCTCCTCGTCTTGAAAGATTTGCAGCCCAACAGGCCTGACAAAGCGACTTACTTGGCAAATCACAAAAAAAAACTGGGATGTGGCCGTGGACCCAGCTGTAAGCCTCTTCCATGTATAGTACTCTTCCGATGGAAGTCGGTCATTGACCACATTGACCACGCCGCGCCGAGAGCACCAAGGCGGTGGACGACGGTGAGGCCTAGGAAGGGGACGACACGGAGCTGGGGAAGACGCGGCAGTGGATGCCCATGCGGAGAGGTGTACGAGGGTTCACTAGTTCGGCAGCGGTGTGAGGCTGTCGTCGCCGCAGAATAACAGGGGGTGTGGGTGAGTGGAGGGATGGCCTAGCCAGTGGTGGGAGTAGTATGGGGGAGGTGAGGCCTCCGCTGCAGTATAACCGGCCACGGGAGGTAGGAGCAGGCAGCACGACTGGCTCTGCTTTGGGCGGCTGGAGCAAGAAGACCAGATGTTGAAGAAGCACTAAGGCCATTGGATGGACATCGTACGGTCACTGGAACTAGAATCGTTCATATTGACTAAGTTGACAAAGCCCTCCGTCCCCATCAACTTAGTAGGCCCACAAGTCAGCCTCCCACTATGGTGGGTCCTAGTTGGCAGGGGTATTCATTTTTTGTGCGCAATAAGGAGACACTTCCTTGCGTGCGAAGATATAGTTGGTGGGTCCGACCTGTTAGCGGAGGGAACGTTTTTTTCGCGAAATACAGAGGCCCTTCCGGCGGGTCCCAGATTTCAGGTGGAGGAATCATTATTTTATGCGTAATAAGGAGGCATTTCCTTGTGTGCGGCTGTGGACCCAACTGTTAGCCTCTCCACGTACAGTCCACTTCCGATGGATGTCGTTTGTTGACCACGTTGACCACACCGCGCCGAGAGCACCAGGGTGGTGGACTACGGTGAGGCCTACGAAGGGAACGACACGGAGCCGGGGAAGACACGACAGTGGCTGCCCACGCGGTGGAGAGTACGAGGGTTGACTGGTTCGGCTGCCGTCGCCGGAAAATAACAGGAGCTGTGGGTGAATAGAGGGATAGACAGGCCAGGGATGCGAGTATATGATGGGTCCGTGAGGCCTGCCCGGTAGCACAGCCGGCCACATGAGGCGGGAGCAAGCGGTCCCGACGGTGCTGGTTTGGGCGGCTGGGGCAGGAAGATGAGAGCCTGAAGAAGCACGATTGTCGTTAGATTGACATCTAACCGTCTGACGCTGGTAGAGTTGATTGTTGACTAAGTTTCTTTTTTGATAAACCTTGTGTACGCATGAACTTAGTAGGGCCACAAGTCAGCCTCCAAATCTGTGGCAGACAACATAGAGCCCATTTGCTATTTTTTAATAATTTGCAGCCCATTTGCTAATTCTTAAGTAATTTATTACAGCCCATTTTCTGCCCAGGACCACGGTCAAAAAGTTCAATCTTATTTTGCATATTTCGGTGGAGTCCGAACTTTTATAATCCCGAAATGATAAACATTTTTTAAGAACTTATTGATTTTCCAAAAAAAAACGTTTTGTTTTTGTAAGCAAATAAGACGTGGGACAATTGAGTTGGTTTAAGGGAAAACTAGTGGTAAAAAAATCTGCGCTGGGAGGGAAAACAACAACAAAAATAAGGATGTAAATATGAAAAGGGAATTTTATGTATTTTCAATATAATGATATGTGTATATGAACTAGTAAAACTATATCTAGAGATTAGAAAACAGATGTAGGACATGCGTTTCAAGAGGAAAATAGAACTGAGTTGTCTGTTTGATTCAGTAAAAAAAGTGCCTGCAGATGTTGTAAGACAAAATATAACTAACGCTGGTGGGCCAGAGGCCAGTAGATACCTGCTGCATATTTGTGCCCCGTTGTTGTCATGGGCTGGGCCTGTTAAAAACAAAACCAAGCTTGGGCAGTCTACAGCCCAGTTGAAACTTGCTCGACCGGAAAAAACAATATATGTGCTCAATAAATGAGAGAATTATGCAAGTACAGATTGATAACTGGGATGCAACAGGGATATTGTTGTTTCATCGTGATAATAAGAGCACGCACTTGTTTCGAAAAATTTGGAGAACTGGGAATTCGAACGGCAAGTGCTTATGCTACCCATCAAATAAAAATCAGGTGCCTGAAAATTCGTTTCGAAACAAATGATTCAGATTTATATCCACGTCGACCCTCGACATGATGGTTGGAAGAAAATGCCAAGTTCATACCAAAAGATCGTTAACAACAATACCAACTTGCGGACGACAAGGTAGTACAAGTACCAATTCAAAACTAACTTATAATCTTTTTACTCCTGGACCTAGTGTTCGTCTGGTAGAAAATCTTGCAGAGGACCAGCTCCCGCTCCTTCTCTTGCTCCAGGTGCCCGAGGTGGTACTAGTGCATCACCCAGTTGGTCCTCTGCTGGTCGAAGTTCTTGTTGGTGTGCAGCACCAGAACCTTTTTGCTGCCCGTCTGCCGGTCGTTGACCATCACCGGCAAGGTATTGCCGGTGTTGTGCCACATCGCGTGCATGCCGCACTCCGACTGTATCTTGCGACGCGTCCACGTGCCCCTTTTGAATGCCCTGGAATTGCGCTGGAAGAAATGCTTGCTTAGGCCACTGTGTGATACCTGCAGTATTGTCGAATACAGGTTTTAGTGTACGTAGTTGGCATTTTCATAACATCTTTGGCATGTTGCAGTCACTTGTTCACTTTTTATTAACTGTCAAATTGTAATTGCTTCACCAAGTCTGCGTCTAAAAAGAAAAATAGAGTTATAAACAAATGAATATGTTTGTGCAAGTAGATGGCCGATCAATGTCTTACCTGGAAGTTTCTCAGGATGGGTGTAGCATATGCCGTGCTCGTTGTCGATGGTTCGTATGAAAAAATCGATGAGAGGGTGAGATCTCGCGCTGTCAGCACTCACTTTGGCCTCAAGGTGCTCGATCAGCTCCTGATCCGTAGGATCGAACTTGACACCAGCTGGCAGCACCGGCCAATCCTTCTTCGACTTGCATGGGTTTGTTCCAGTTATATGGTACTCAATGTATGATCAATCGACTGTTTATGAATGATGAAAGATTTCGACAGATAAGTGGTACTCCAAATCTGAAGTCCAGAATACCCGAACACGCCGCCGGGATTCTTGTGTCACCTCACGCGCAGCGTGTTGTCACGTCAATTCAATGTGTGGACATGATGAATAATTTGACCGACGTATACTAGTACTACTTACTAGTCATATTTAGTGTCACATTTTAACCATAGGTTTAACTAACAAGTACGCACTTGAAGCCTAAGTGATATATATATAGTGCACAGCATCTCCATCATCATTATCAGTACATCCTGCGCAGGTGAGTTAGGATGCACTTGATCCCAGAAAGGTATCTATCCTTCAAATCAGAGGAGTGCTTCAAACTAACAACAATACATAATATCCAACAAAAAAGGGCCGTGCTACAGCAGCAGAATACATGGCTCAGTCTACATACCAGTACGAATCAAGTTGTGCATATTTTCTATTGGCATGAACCACATCGTCGCATGTCGAGTTTGCAAAAGCCATCCATCGCATGGAAGCTTGATGCCTTTCACACACTGAAGATTATCTGGCAACAAGCTGTGTCGACGAATCTCTAGATAGGTGATTCATAAAACCCATGGTATGATGTGTAAACACAGTCCCCCTAGCGAATGGAAGGTGCATAGCACGGTAATCATCGCCGGTGATATGATTGATGATTGGTTGGATGATCGGATAATTGAGCCCGAGGAACATGGAGTGGTTGCCGAGGCTGTAAACCCACCTCCAGTTGAATACGCCTAGCCCAATGGAGTTGGGATCTTTCTCGAACACGAAGAAGCCATAGACATCAATGTCATGAACGCCCTAGGCATTGTACTGCATGTGGTTTGATGAAATGGTTTGGTCAATTTGGTACGTGCAAATGAGCATCAAATGACCACCATCACCTGAACGAGTGTTAAACCACCACCCATCGACTGGTATGATTCCAGGTCCTGGAATCATGAAGGCCAGCGCATTTGCGTCTGCTGCAACAATTCAAATTGGAGACCAAAAGGACAAAAATAAACAATCATGTTAATAGTATGTGTGGAATTAAGATTATTATAACAGTGACACATATCATAGACAGAGAATTGCAATGCCGTGGTCATATTCATACCCCAAGCTAAAAAAGTAAGCCAATGGCTTTCATATTCTAGCAATATATCATGGTTCAAATATCATGTAACAATGAGAGGAAAACAGATATGACTGGGCCTACTCATATTCTACCATAGCACTTACTACAGTTATCATATCAACTCTAAGCAATAACATGTGTTGTTATAAAAATCCTGGAAATGAGAGTAACATATAGCAATCATGAGGTTATACTCATAATATCTATTCTAACAATCATTAGATACCAATTGTTCTCATATCAACTCTAACAATAACATGTGTGGTCATAAAAATCTAGGAAATGAGAGGAACATATAGCAATGATGTGGTTATAGACATACTATATATTCTAAGTTTGTAACAATGAACAGGCAGTCGTATTCTTAAGGTAAAGATGAGATGACATAGAACAATTACACGACGATACATTCCACCAGTATAGGCAGCCAATCTGTGCGTCGACCGCATAAACGATGCCATCGTGCACTATAGCATCAGACGGAAGTGTTGGGTAAAGAGGATCGACGATGAGCCATAACCATGTATGGCGACCGGATTCCAGATAGACTAATCCCATGTTGAACACGGCAATGAGCTTGTAATCCATGTAGTCTTCTGATGGTGTGGGCACTTCGCAGATTACAACCTTCAGCAAACAGAGGTCGAGCCAAAAGCTCGACGCGTCTCGTGCGTAGTAGGCAGGAGTGTCCAGCAGGCCACAAGGCTCAATGGCGGCGGTATCCAAAGATGGAAGGGTGATATCTCGCTGGGTGTAGATATCCACGAGACGCCACGGACTACCGGATTGGTGGATGAGGACGATCCAGTTGGCCTTCATGCCCGCCCAGTAGTGGCCGCGCATGAAGGACAAGTGGACGGGTACTGGTAGCATGCCGAGGGGCACCACGACAACCTCCGTAGGATCGTCAAGCCGGTGTCTGGGCCACTTGCGAGGATCGGGCATCAGCAAGCAGGGTTTCTTGAAAAGAGCCGGCCGGTTGCAGACGAGTAGACGGTACAAAGACACCGAGCATGCGACCAGACGGACAGTGCTGAGTAGGTCCATACGATTACAGATCTGCTCCAAGAGAACATCGGGGAGGGAATTCTAATCGCGGCTCTGCGTGTCAGTCGGTCCTGCCATTGGGGTTTTTGGTGCCTGCGAGCCAGTGGGGAAGTGGATTCAGGCGGGCGAGCGAAGAAGCTTCTCCTTGTGTGGCCGAGCAGTGAGCGGGGGGATATGGTACGCGCGGGCGGGCGAGCAGAGAGCGGGGGAAATGGTGTGCGGCCGATGATGGGGAAGAGAGGAGGAAGAAGAAGAGAGGAGGAAGAAGAGTGGAAGACGGGGAAGAAAGTGCATTAAATCTCAATTCTACTACTACTACCAGGATATACCATCCTTCGGAGTGTAAATAGTTACACTGATGACATATGTGTCTACCACAAGAGGGCCCATGTGTCAGTTAATGGAGGACAGAAGCGTGCTCTACTGGCAAACATGATGGCAGTACTGGGTAAGGCTGATCTAGTAACACCAACACGCTGGTTCAGCTTATTAATTAAGTGTCCCATCTGCTGCAGCGTGTATTGTCACTTCACTGCGAAGACTAGTTAAATAGTTCTCCCTGACCGATATGGGGAATAATGTATCGGGAAGACTTCCTTTCTAAATTATCCATATGCCTCTACGCTCACTTCACTCATTTTGCTCCATACATAGTCACTTGTTGAAATCTCTAGAAAGACAAATACTCCGTATTTGGGAACAGGGGGAGGATTTTACTCCATAGTTGGGAACAGAGGGAGGATTTTACTCCGTATTTTGGAACAGAGGGAGTATCACCATATGGAGGGAACAGAGGAAGCTTGAAATATGAACATGTCAATGGGAGGGAGTAAGCCCCATGCATGCATGCAACATGCAACACTCACACGTACACATGGACGTACGCAACACTCATGCACCCATGCGGCACATAGCACACGACGCAACACAAAAGCTCACGCTCAAGAGCTCAACCTACTCCCTACATCCGTGAAAGACTGTAAATTTAGAGATTTACACATTGACCAGGGCATAATTAACGCCCAAAAGTAGCAGACTTATGTGTGCATGCGACCATTGAGAGAAGAAGATTAAATGAAGGTTGTTGCATGCTGTAATTAAGGATAGACATGTAGCCTATACCTAGATCACAAGTTGGTGCATTAGTCAATCAATATCGATTTAGATTAAAGGCTAAATGCATTGGAAGTGTAGATGCACTACACTCTTTGTTTTTTAGCTGATTTCTTTGCTCTGCCAACTGACAGGTGGGACCCAGAAACCAGGTGACAATTTAACCAGTCAACAAAGTGCCATGTCGACTATGTGGCCGGTTAGTAGGGTGCAATACGGTGCTCTACGATGAGCTAGTGATCGTATAATCACCGCAAAACTATATATAGTGACCGTAAAGAGCGTATTGTTACATACGTTGACCGCCAGTGTATTTTTCTCGTTTCAAATTAAACCATATTAACGAGAAAGGATGCAGTATGGACTAGTACTAGTACTGCTTTGATGTGTCCCGTCAAATTGCCGAACGAGGAGAAGCTTGCTTACTACGCCTCTCCCTCGCCCACGTGCGCGGTGGTTCGCAGGACGAGGAGATGGTTTTCACTACAACGCCATCTCCCTCTCCCTCTCCCTCCCCCTCACCCTCGCCCTCGCGGTGGACGTGTAGCAGTTCAATCGGTGTCAGATTGCCAGAAGCATAATGTGTACTGTAGTATCATCATTGTTGTACCTTCCGAAGAGGCAAAGAGCCAAGTGCAAGGTTCACACGAGTACGAACTGTTGAACCTCCCGAAGAGGCAAAGAGCCAAGCGCAAAGTTTTATAGGAGTTGTCATCCTAGTAGGAGCGTACTACAACTATAGCGAACGATGCTACTGTATGATGCCGCCACGTCACGTGTATCCAAAGTTGTGCCACCTTTTTTTCTCAAAGAGCATGTCGGAGCCCGTGCAACAACCACACAAGTTGCACGTACACATAACACATTTACTAGCAATAAATTCTAAAGGACAAATGCCATTATGCCACACAAGTTCATCCCCAATTCATGTGATAAATTTGTGCACGACTAGTTTACATATATTCACAGCGCTACCGTTCACAATTTACCGTATGATACGTCCATTTTGCATCATGCTTTTATATCAATATTTATTGCATTATGGGTTGTTATTACACATTATGTCACAATACTTATGCCTATTCTCTCTTATTTTACAAGGTTTACATGAAGAGGGAGAATGCCGGCAGCTAGGATTCTGGGCTGGAAAAGGAGCAAATATTAGAGACCTATTCTGCACAGCTCCAAAAGTCCTGAAACTTCACGGAAGTTATTTCTAGAATATATAAAAATACTTATGGCAAGAAGTACCAGACGGGGGCCACTCACTAGCCACGAGGGTGGGGGCGCGCCCCCTACCTCGTGGGCCCCCTGGTGGCACTCTGATGCCCATCTTCTTCTATATGAAGTCTTTCGTCCGAGAAAAAATCATAAGAAAGCTTACGGGACGAAACTCCGCTGCCACAAGGCAGAACCAATCTAGGGCTCTGGCGGAGCTGTTCTGCCAGTGAAACTTCCCTCTGGGAGGGGCAAATCATCACCATCGTCATCACCAACAATCCTCTCATCGGGAGGGGGTCAATCTCCATCAACATCTTCACCAGCACCATCTCATCTCAAACCCTAGTTCATATTTTGTATCCAATCTTTGTATCCGAACCTCAGATTGGTACCTGTGGGTTGCTAGTAGTGTTGATTACTCCTTGTAGTTGATGCTAGCTAGTTTACTTGGTGGAATATCATATGTTCAGATCCATTATGCATATTAATACCCCTCTGATTATGAACATGAATATGCTTTGTGAGTAGTTACGTTGTTCCTGAGGACATGGAAGAAGTCTTGCTATTAGTAGTCATGTGAATTTGGTATTCATTCGATATTTTGATGAGATTTATGTTGTCATCCCTCTATTGGTGTCATGTGAACGTCGACTACATGACACTTCACCATTGTTTGGGCCTAGAGGGAGGAATTGGGAAGTAATAAGTAGATGATGGGTTGCTAGAGTGATAGAAGCCAAAACCCTAGTTTATGCGTTGCTTCGTAAGGGGCTGATTTGGATCCATATGTTTCATGCTATGGTTAGGTACCTTAATACTTCTGTTGTAGTTGCGGATGCTTTCAATAGGAGTTAATCATAAGTGGGATGCTTGTCCAAGTAATGACAACACCCAAGCACCTGTCCACCCACATATCAAGTTATCAAAGTACCGAACGCGAATCATATGATCATGATGAAAACTAGCTTGACGATAATTCCCATGTGTCCTCGGGAGCACTTTCCTTCATATAAGAGTTTGTCTAGGCTTGTCCTTTGCTACAAAAAGGATTGGGCCATCTTTCTGCACCTTATTTACTTTTATTACTCGCTACTCGTTACAATTACCTTATCACAAAACTATCTATTACCGATAATTTCAGTGCTTGCAGAGAGTACCTTGCTGAAAACCGCTTATCATTTCCTTCCGCTCCTCGTTGGGTTCGACACTCTTACTTATCGAACTACGATAGATCCCCTATACTTGTGGGTCATCAAGACTCTTTTCTGGCACCGTTGCCGGGGAGTGAAGCGCCTTTGGTAGGTGGAATTTGGTAAGGAAAAATTTATATAGTGTGCTGAAATTTATTGTCACTTGTTACTATGGAAAGTAATCCTTTGAGGGGTTTGTTTAGGGTATCTTCACCGCATCTGGAACCCCAATTAGTTACCCCTCAACCTACTGAACCTACTGAAAATGTTTACTTTGAAATTCCTTCGGGTATGATAGAGTAACTGCTAGCTAATCCTTTTGCAGGAGATGGAACATTACATCCCGATTTACACTTAATCTATGTGGATGAAGTTTGTGGATTATTTAAGCTTGCAGGTATGCCTGATGATGTTATCAAGAAGAAGGTCTTCCCTTTATCTTTGAAGGGAGATGCATTGACATGGTATAGGCTATGTGATGATATGGGATCATGGGACTATAAGCGATTGAAATTGGAATTTCACCAGAAGTTTTATCCTATGCATCTTGTTCATCGTGATCGTAATTTTATATATAATTTTTGGCCTCGTGAAGGAGAAAGCATCGCTCAAGCTTGGGGGAGGCTTAAGTCAATGTTATATTAATGCCACAATCATGAGCTCTCAAGAGAAATGATTATTCAAAAAATTTATGCTTGGCTTTCTGACAACAATCGCTCCATGCTCGATACTTCTTGTACTAGTTCCTTTATGATGAAGACTATTGAATTCAAATGGAATTTATTGGAAAGAATTAAATGCAACTCTGAAGATTGGGATCTCGACGAAGGTAAGGAGTTAGGTATGACACCTAAGTTTGATTGTGTTAAATCTTTTATGGATGCTGATGTTTTCCATAAGTTTAGCACTAAATATGGACTTGACTATGAGATAGTAGCTTATTTCTGCGAATCTTTTGCTACTCATGTTGATCTCCCTAAGGAGAATTGGTATAATCCTCCCATTGAAACAAAAGTAGTTGCACCTATTAAAGTTGAAGAAAAAACTATCACTTATGATGATCCTGTTGTTCCCACCGCTTATGTTGAGAAACCACCTTTCCCTGTTAGAATTATGGATCATGCTAAAGCTTCAACTGTAGTCAACAAGAGTAATATTAGGAGACACAAACCCCCTGAGCAAGTTAAAGTTGAACCTAATATTGCTATCTTTAAAGATCTCTTGGCTGATAATATCGTTGGGCATGTTATTTATTTCTGTGAGGAAACTGCTAGAATTGCTAAACCTGGTGCTAAAGATAAACATAGACCTGTGGTAGGCATGCCTGTTATTTTCGTTAAAATAGGAGATCATTGTTATCATGGCTTGTGTGATATGGGTTCTAGTGCTAGTGCAGTACCTATTTCCTTATACAAAGAAATTATGCATGATATTGCACCTGCTGAGATAGAAGATATCGATGTTACCATTAAGCTTGCTAATAGAGATACTATTTCACCAATATGGATTGTTAGAGATGTTGAAGTCTTGTGTGGGAAGGTTAAATATCCTGCTGATTTTCTTGTTCTTGGTTCCCAACAAGATAGCTTTTGTCCCATTATATTTGGTAGACCCTTCTTAAATACTGTTAATGCTAGGATAGACTGCGAAAAGGATGTTGTTACTATTGGTTTGGGTGATATGTCTCATGAGTTTAATTTTTCTAAATTTCATAGACAACCCCGTGATGAAGAATTGCCTAATAAAGATGAAATTATTGGTCTTGCTTCTATTGTTGTGCCTCCTAATGATCCTTTAGAACAATATTTGCTAGACCATGAGAATGATATGTTTATGAATGCAAGAAGGGAAATAGATGAAGTATTCTTTAAACAAGGACCCATTCTGAAACATAATTTGCATGTTGAAATCCTAGGGGATCCTCCTCCACCCAAGGGTGATCCCGTGTTTGAGCTTAAACCGTTACCTGATACTCTTAAATATGCTTATCTTGATGAAAAGAAGATATATCCTATTATTATTAGTGCTAACCTTTCAGAGCATGAAGAAAAGAAATTATTGAAAACTCTGAAGAAGCACCGTCCTGCTATTGGATATACTCTTGATGATCTTAAGGGCATTAGTCCCACTCTATGTCAACACAAAATAAATTTGGAGAAGGATGCCAAACCAGTTATTGATCACCAACGACGGCTAAATCCTAAGATGAAAGAAGTGGTAAGAAAGGAAATACTAAAGCTCCTTGAGGCAGGTATAATTTATCCCGTTGCTGATAGTTAGTGGGTAAGTCATGTCCATTGTGTCCCTAAGAAGGGAGGTATCACTGTCGTTCCTAATGATAAAGATGAATTGATTCCGCAAATAATTATTACAGGTTATAGGATGGTAATTGATTTCCGCAAATTAAATAAAGCTACTAAAAAAGATCATTACCCTTTGCCTTTTATTGATCAAATGCTAGAAATATTATCCAAACATACACATTTTTGCTTTCTAGATGGTTACTCTGCCTTCTCTCAAATACCTGTGTCAGCTGATGATCAAGCAAAGACCACTTTTACTTGCCCTTTTGGTACTTTTGCTTATAGACGTATGCCTTTTGGTTTATGTAATGCACTTGCTACCTTTCAAAGATGCATGATGGCTATATTCTCGAAATTTTGTGAAAAGATTTTTGTGAGGTTTTCATGGACGATTTCTCCGTTTATGGATCCTCTTTCGATAAGTGCTTGAGCAACCTTGATTGAGTTTTGCAGAGATGTGAAGAAACTAATCCTGTCTTGAATTGGGAGAAATGCTACTTTATGGTTAATGAAGGCATTGTCTTGGGGCATAAAATTTCTGAAAGAGGCATTGAAGTTGATAAAGCTAAAGTTGATGCTATTGAAAAGATGCCATGTACCAAGGACATTAAAGGTATAAGAAGCTTCCTCGGTCACGCCGGTTTTTATAGGAGGTTCATTAAGGACTTCTCAAAAATTCTCGGCCTCTGACTAATCTATTACAAAAAGATATTCCTTTTGTCTTTGATGATGATTGTGTAGAAGCATTTGAAATACTTAAGAAAGCATTGATTTCTGCACCTATTATTCAGCCACCTGATTGGAATTTACCCTTTGAAATTATGTGTGCTGCTAGTGATTATGTTGTAGGTGCTGTTCTAGGGCAAAGAATTTATAAGAAATTAAATGTTATTCAATATGCTAGTAAAACTCTAGACAATGCCCAGAGAACTTATGCTACTACTGAAAAAGAATTTTTAGCAGTTGTATTTGCTTGTGATAAGTTCAGACCTTGTATTGTTGATTCTAAAGTAACTATTCACACTAATCATGCTGCTATTAAATATCTTATGGAAAAGAAATATGCTAAACCTAGACTTATTAGATGGGTTCTCCTGCTACAAGAATTTGATTTGCATATCATTGATAGAAAGGGAGCTGAGAACCCCGTTGCAGACAACTTGTCTAGGTTAGAGAATGTTCTTGATGACCCACTACATATTGATGATAGCTTTCCTGATGAACAATTAAATGTCATAAATGCTTCTCGTACTGCTCCATGGCATGCTGATTATGCTAATTATATTGTTGCTAAATTTATACCACCTAGTTTCACATACCAGCAAAAGAAAAAGTTCTTCTATGATTTAAGCCATTACTTTTGGGATGACCCACATCTTTATAAAGAAGGAGTAGATGGTGTTATTAGACGTTGTGTACCTGAGCATGAATAGGAACAAATCCTACACAAGTGTCACTCCGAAGCCTATGGAGGACACCATGCTAGAGATAGAACTGCACATAAGGTATTGCAATCCGGTTTTTATTGGCCTACTCTCTTCAAGGATGCCCGTAAGTTTGTCTTGTCTTGTGATGAATGTCAAAGAATTCGTCATATTAGTAGACGTCAAGAAATGCCTATCAATTATTCACTTGTTATTGAACCATTTGATGTTTGGGGCTTTGATTATATGGGACCTTTTCCTTCCTCTAATGGGTATACACATATTTTAGTTGTTGTTGATTACGTTACTAAGTGGGTAGAAGCTATTCCAACTAGTAGTGCTAATCGTAACACCTCTATTAAGATGCTTAAAGAAGTTATTTTCCCGAGGTTTGGAGTCCCTAGATATTTAATGACTGATGGTGGTTCACATTTTATTCATGATGCCTTTCTTAAAATGCTTGCTAAGTATGATGTTAATCATAGAATTGCATCTCCATATCACCCACAGTCTAGTGGTCAAGTAGAATTAAGTAATAGAGAGCTCAAATTAATTTTGCAAAAGACTATTAATAGATCTAGAAAGAATTGGTCCAAGAAACTCGATGATGCATTTTGGGCCTATAGAACTGCATATAAAAATCCTATGGGTATGTCTCCGTATAAAATGGTTTATGGCAAAGCATGCCACTTACCTCTTGAATTAGAACATAAGGCATATTGGGCTATTAAAGAGCTCAACTATGACTTCAAACTTGCCGATGAGAAGACGTTATTTGACATTAGCTCACTTGATGAGTGGAGAACCCAAGCCTATGAGAATGCCAAACTGTTTAAACAAAAAGTTAAAAGATGGCATGATAAAAGGATACAAAAGCGTGAGTTTAATGTAGGTGATTATGTATTGTTATACAACTCTCGTTTAAGATTTTTTGCAGGAAAACTTCTCTCTAAATGGGAAGGTCCTTCCGTTATCGAGGAGGTCTATCGTTCCAGTGCCATAAAAATCAACAACTTTGAAGGCACAAATCCGAAGGTGGTGAACGGTCAAAGAATTAAACATTATATCTCAGGTAATCCTATAAATGTTGAAACTAATATTATCGAAACCGTAACCCCGGAGGAATACATAAGGACACTTTCCAGAATGTTTCAGACCCCAAAAAGGAATAGGTATGTGGTATGGTAAGTAAACCGACTCCAAAACAGTTCTAATGGCAATTTTTCTCCATTTTGGAATATTTAGAAAAATAGGAAAGTATGAAGCATTCCGGGAAGGACCCGAGGCTTCCATGAGGGTGGGAGGCGCACCCTACCCCCTGGGCGCGCCCCTGCCTCGTGGGCACCTCGTGCGCTCTCCGGACTCCGTTTTCTCGTACGATACTTCTTTTGGTCGGTAAAAATTCATTATATAATCTCCCGAAGGTTTTGACCACCGTACCACGCAAATATCCATTATTCTTGTTTCGATCTGTTTTCTATCAGGGTTGTCAAGGCCAGGCATCATGTCGTCCCCCTCCTCCGACATTGGTGACAGCGATGCTTGGCTAATGAAGATAGAACTGAAGAGGGAAGAACCTATGGAGATCAACAAGGATGAAGGGATCAAGAAGGCCACGGAGGACCAAGTTCCGGCAGCAGAAGACATCCTTCAACTTGATCACAATCTTCTTACCCCAACTGAGATCGAAGCTTTCAAGATGATTGAGCTAGCTCGTATACAAAACAAGTATCTCACACGTGAAACTATTTTGTTGAAGGAGCATATCATCACACTCAAGGGCACTATCCGCAAGTTGGAGGACCTCCTACACTCGATGTGTGACTATCCATCATCACCAACACCCTCTTCACCGACAAAGAAGGAGATATAAACACATGGGTATGGGCACTCCCCTTGACAACTGCCAAGGTTGGGGGAGTGCCCTGGTATCGTATCACCATCACTTTTATCTTTACCGTTTTTCTTAGTTCGATCTAGTAGAATAAAGTTTTAGTATGATCTAGTTGTGAGTTTTGCTTTATGATCCTTCTATGTAATCGAGTCCGTGAGCTATATATAATAAAGATTAGTGTTGAGTCAAGGGCTTTATTATTTTGATATGATCTTGAGGGAATAAAATAAAAGAGAAGAAATAAAAAGAAATAAAGAGATCATATGGATCTTATGGAGAGTAATGAGCTCACATATAAAGAGTATGATGAATAAAAGTTGTTGAGGGTTGACAAACATAGTTTTGGTCATCGTTGCAATTAATAGGAAGTAATAAAGAAAGAGAGGTTCACATATAAATATACTATCCTGGACATCTTTTATGATTGTGAGCACTCATTAAAGTATGATATGCTAAAGAGTTGACGTTGGACAAGGAAGACAATGTAATGGATTTATGTTTTCTTTCATCTGAGATAAATTATATTATCATGGATCATCCAAAATGTTGAGCTTGCTTTCCCTCTCATGCTAGCCAAATTCTTTGCACCGAGTAGAGATACTACTTGTGCTTCCAAATACCCTTAAAACCAGTTTTGCCATGAGAGTCCACCATATCTACCTATGGATTGAGTAAGATCCTTCAAGTAAGTTGTCATTGGTGCAAGCAATAAAAAATGCTCTCTAAATATGTATGACTTATTAGTGTGGGAGAAAATAAGCTTTATACGATCTTGTGATGTCGAAGAAATAAAAGCGACAGACTGCATAATAAAGGTCCATATCACAAGTGGCAATATAAAGTGACATTCTTTTACATTAAGATTTTGTGCATCCAACCATAAAAGCGCATGACAACCTCTGCCTCCCTCTTCGAAGGGCCTATCTTTTACTTTTATCTTCTACCTTATATAAGAGTCATGGTGATCTTCACCTTTCCTTTTTACATTTTATCCTTTGGCAAGCACAATGTGTTGGAAAGATCCTGATATATATAGCTAATTGGATGTGAGTCTTCATGAACTATTATTGTTGACATTACCCTTGAGGTAAAACGTTGGGAGGCAAAACTATAAGCCCCTATCTTTCTCTGTGTCCGATTAAAACTTCATACCCATAAATATTGTGTGAGTGTTAGCAATTGTGAAAGACTAAATGATAGTTGAGTATGTGGACTTGCTGAAAAGCTCTTATATTGACTATTTCCTATGTTATGATAAATTGCAATTGCCTCAATGACAGAGACTAGAGTTTGTTGGTTCTCAACGAAGTTTATGATTCATACTTGAAATTGCGATTGAATTGTTCCTTTAGCATAAGAGATCATATGACAATATATATATATATATATATATATATATATATATATATATATATGTTTCTGTTCTAAGAATGATCATGATCCCCTCATGTCTGTATTTTATTTTTATCGACACCTCTATCTCTAAACATGTGGACATATTTTTCGATTTCGGCTTTCGCTTGAGGACAAGCGAGGTCTAAGCTTGGGGGAGTTGATACATCCATTTTGCATCATGCTTTTATATCAATATTTATTTCATTATGGGCTGTTATTACACCTTATGTCACAATACTTATGCCTATTCTCTCTTATTTTACAAGGTTTACATGAAGAGGGAGAATGCCGGCAGCTGGGATTCTAGGCTGGAAAAGGAGCAAATAATAGAGACCTATTCTGCACATCTCCAAAATTCCTGAAACTTCACGGAAGTTATTTTTAGAATATATAAAAAATACTGAGCGCAAGAACTACCAGAGGGGGTCACTCACCAGCCACGAGGGTGGGGGGCGCGCCCTACCCCCTTGGGCGCGCCCCCTGCCTCGTGGGCCCCCTGGTGGCCCTCCGATGCCCATCTTCTGCTATATGAAGTCTTTTGTCTAAGAAAAATCATAAGAAAGCTTACGGGACGAAACTCTGCCACCACGAGGCGGAACCTTGGCGGAACCAATCTAGGGCTCCGACGGAGCTGTTCTGTCGGGGAAACTTCCCTCTGGGAGGGGCAAATTATCACCATCGTCATCACCAATGATCCTCTCATCGGGAGGGGGTCAATATCCATCAACATATTCACCAGCACCATCTCATCTCAAACCCTAGTTCACCTCTTGTATCCAATCTTTGTATCCAAACCTCAGATTGGTACCTGTGGGTTGCTACTAGTGTTGATTACTCCTTGTAGTTGATGCTAGTTGGTTTACTTGGTGGAAGATCATATGTTCAAATCCATTATGCATATTAATACCCCTTTGATTGTGAACATGAATATGCTTTGTGAGTAGTTACGTTTGTTCCTGAGGACATGGGAGAAGTCTTGCTATTAGTAGTCATGTGAATTTGGTATTCGTTCGATATTTTGATGAGATGTATGTTGTCATCCCTCTAGTGGTGTCATGTGAACGTCGACTACATGACACTTCACCATTGTTTGGGCCTAGAGGGAGGCATTGGGAAGTAATAAGTAGATGATGGGTTGCTAGAGTGACAGAAGCTTAAACCCTAGTTTATGTGTTGCTTCGTAAGGGGCTGATTTGGATCCATATGTTTCATGCTATGGTTAGGTTTACCTTAATACTTCCGTTGTAGTTGCGCATGCTTGCAATAGGAGTTAATCATAAGTGGGATGCTTGTACAAGTAAGGACAGCACCCAAGCACCGGTCCACCCACATATCAAATTATCAAAGTATCGAACGCGAATCATATGATCGTGACGAAAACTAGCTTGACGATAATTCCAATGTGTCGTCGGGAGCGCTTTCCTTCATATAAGAGTTTGTCCAGGCTTGTCCTTTGCTACAAAAATGATTGGGCCATCTTGCTGCACCTTATTTACTTTTATTACTTGCTACTCGTTACCAATTACCTTATCACAAAACTATCTGTTACCGATAATTTCAGTGCTTGCAGAGAATACCTTGCTGAAAACCGCTTATCATTTCCTTCTGCTCCTCGTTGGGTTCGACACTCTTACTTATCGAAAGGACTATGATAGATCCCCTATACTTGTGGGTCATCACCGTACTCCACTTACACGTTATAGATGGGCTACATGTCCTCCTCAAGGTTCTAGTCCCTGGTGTTCTTCATGGATGGCACAATCCATAGCGGTGGGCAACGGGAATCATTGTCGCAGCTTTCTAGTCCGGCTCCACACGATGGAGACTCATCCAAGCCGAAGTGGCATAAATCAGGGATAGCGTGTCCCAGCATGTCGTTCATCCGGCGATGTGCACTACAGACACAACCATGCTTCACGAACGGCAGGCCTTCCGTGTCGTGCACGGTAGGTGGCATCCGCTTCACAATGGGGTAGCTGTCCCCAATGAAAAGTGAGTACTCTCCAAGAGTGTTCCTCGGCACCCACGTAGCATCACAGGGGTCGAACTCGGCGCCGTTCATCTGGTATACGTGGCATCTCAGATCTGGACACATGGTGACGTACATAGTCAAGGTCCATGCATAATAATGTTGTGCTCAAATATGGCGGTCAGTAATACTGTGCAGCAAATAGTACTACTCCGGTATAGAGGAAGTAAAATAACCGGCTTATTATATATAGCCACTCTTGGCTACATGGATGAGATAGTAAGACATGGAAAAACAAAAATGGTGGCAGCTAGTGGGTTCATGTCTTCAAGAGCCTAGCTAGCTATACATGTCCTCCAAGGTAAAAAGTACTCCTACTAGTACGTAAGTAGAGTACTAGTACAACAATGAAAGAGAAGGCGAGACGGTTAAAAATGGAATGCCTGGGTAGATGGTGACGGTCCGATCGTGGTAGATTGTGTGACCATGTTGCACATCAATGGTACCATGGGTAATGACTGCTCAGATAGTTGATCCCAATATGCCAAAGTCTACAAGGTTCCAGTTTAGACCGAATCGCGGATGCAAATGAACATCCAGGATCGGCGGTCTTATTTTGATCGCAAGATGACTGGTCCCTGCAAAATAATGGAGTACCGTTAGGGATGCAAATGATGGTTTGTGCATTCCATTTGTAATCTCCCGTACCGTAGGATGGCAACCAGATGAAACAAGTCCCCTGGCTTCTCACCGCGAAGATGCGGCCTAGATGGTGCACGGGGTCTTTGAACGTGTAGGGGTACAAATCTGCCGCCGCCAACATGCGCCAGCATCTGTCGTTACTGCCTCTTGCATTGATGGCTATCCTTATGTCGAACACCGCGATGGGACAGTAATCATTGTAGCCGCGTCACTTTGTCGGCGGGTCCACAATTGCTATCTTCTTCAATCTAATGTAGGCATCATCATACGTATTCAAGCCCAGCCAGTCCGGAAGGCCGATCCCGATGGTGGAGAAGGGGTCTATCAGAACTGCCGCACTGTTGTGGATGTTGTGCAAAATGATGGTGGTATCTGGCCAGAGGTATGCAAGCCAGTCTTCGTTGGCATCGACCAGACCTATATATAAGACGGTGGGCAGCGGAGAAATTACGGGATGGAAATGGAATAACTAAGTACTACATGATCAAACTCCATTACTGACCTGCTCATCGGACAAAATCCGACTACCTCTCAACGTCGGAAACTCTAGCGGAGTCAATGTGCAACCATGGCCAGGGAGCGGTGGACTTTTAGAAGGATTGTCCCATAGAAGAACCTTCACCTTGAGGACGCATGGAAGACCAACAAGCATGGCCTTTTCCCAATCCATTTTAAGCACCGTCTTGAAAAAGTTGGTGCAGGAAGCACCGAGTCTTGCGGCGGTGAGGACGTCGGAGCGGCGCGCGATTTCTCCCAGAGGATCGTCATCCAAGGTCTCCCAGCCCCGACGAGGAGGAGAACCGCCTGGCGAATCCATGGGAGCAGCGACGAACTGCCTTCTCTTCAGGGGGAGGGGAACTAGCGAGGAGGAGATAAGAGCATAGTAACCGCAGGGCCTCGTCCCTTCCAACTGTAGATCGTTCCTTAGGCTACTCATAGGGGGAGTAACATACACTAGTATAATGCATATGATACTAGTATATGATACTACCTTCATAGTGCATAGTATCATAAAGTAGTATCATAGATTAGCATATTTATTGCCATGCATGACACAAAGTAGCATAGCATTTAACATGATACGGTATCTACCTATGTTACTATAACCCTCTCTCTCTCTCTCTCTTATTTAATTGTGTGCCACATAAGCATGTTTGCTAGTCCCAAGTGCATGTTACCGGTTATGTTACCGCCACTATGGCTAGCCTTAGGGAAGGGGTGAGGCTATTATTTACTACTAGTACTAGCATTATGGGACGTTATGGGATTGCATTATACTGTAAATAATAGCACTAGCAAGAAATTTTTGGCACTAGCTAGTAGTTTTTGGCGTGGATTAAGAAATTTTGGGTATGTCTTTTCTATTTTTTGTACACGCCAACTAGTATCAAAAAACGTCTTACATTATGTGACGGAGGAGTACGTACTCGTACTGTAGCAGTACTAGTACTACTTTCTCAACAAGTAGTGTGATGTACTGTACTTCTAGTATAGTGCACCAGTTTTGAACTCTTGAATCTCAGGGTCAAGGAGCTACGGTTGGAAGTGGAGGGTACTACGTACTGTTTTCTAGAACCATCGATGTACTATAAATGCAGGGAAAGTACACCTGCATAGTGGCCTAGTGGGTACTCTCGGTGCTCTATTCAGCCGCTCCTCTCACGTAGCTGGCCTACTCAGCCGCTCCTCTCACGCACACGCTAGCAGCCTGTTTATCAGCGATGGTTACTGCGGGGGCAGAACATTTGAGTTATTTGATATAGCAAGACAAGGCTTTTCGCCTCCATTTGTGGAGGTGTAATGGATCTCGTCGAACGTTGTTAGTAGTTCCTTCTTTATGAATGAGATGAAGCAAAGCTTTTGCCTCCGTTTCAAAAAAACATGTCAATAGGAATTTCTTTTATACTAGAGCCGATAATGGAGTGAAGTCCATGCATGGAACGCCACAAGCTACAGAGTAGTAGTAGAGCACTTTACGTACAGAGCCATATTGCACAGTTCCCAATGCCCCGCCAGGCTTTTTCGGCTCCTCGGGCTTAATTGGGAGGCGCTAGTTTAAATATGCTACTAGCTGATGAGGAAGCGGCAAGCGAGGTGCAGCTAGGACGAGCACGCGAGCCACGAGATGCTGGGAAGGAAAACCCGTTCACGTGGCTAGGCTATCCAGTGCACCCAGATTGTGGTGCCGCACGTCCGTTTGACTTCAAAACTCAAACTACCCGTGTAAAATATTGGCTCGCAGCAAAGTTACTATTTTTTTTAAAAAGGCCACCGTGCATTTGGCCGGGGTCGAACCCACAAAACGAGGTATACACTCCCGCGACCACTAGTAGTACTTGTTGGAGTACAACGCAACCTAGAATCGCCTTTTGTCGCTAGTAGTACATTGTTCCTTACAAGAAACCCCTAATAATGCAAGAAACCACTAATAATGCCAAGAAACTACTACCACTTGCATACATGGCAGACTTAAGATAAGACTACCTTATCAACCATTGTACATGCTCTTACCAACCAGCCCTACCAAGAAACGACTACTCTACAAAGTGCCGTTGTAGGCACGTTACAACCCATGGCCCTGTTTGGATACATTTGTTGTCAATCTAACCCTACCAACCAAACACCACTTTGGTTACAGTTAGTTCAGGGTTAGATTGACCTCTGACTTAGAGTATCCAAACAGGGCCCATGTCGCCCATTAAGTCAACGCCTTCTATTTGACCGGGCGTTAGGACTTGTGGGACCTACATGTCAGTCTGCACAAAAATCCCCGAGTGACCTCCTACCTTCGGCCCGCCCACCTAGTCATCCTCGACCATGGGACGCAGCTACCGCCGCCGACAGAAGGCGAGTTCAAAACCGTCGGCGGTGCGGAGCCCATCTTGCGGCAGCCCGGATGCCAGCTCCGTCCGACGCTCGCGGCCGCTAGCTAGCCAAGATAGCTCCGTCCAGCTCTTGTCTGCAAGGTTTGCTAGCTAGATTGGCACGGCGGCACGGCGGCTTGCTCGCGCGCGCCGGGCTAAGGCCAGCCATCTGGCTCCAGTGAAGGCCAGCGCGGCGGCTTGCTCGCTCGTGAGTCACGCTCGGACCAGCCTGACAACCCGTGCGGAGGCCAGCGCGGCGTCCGGCCCGTCCGGCGGAGCGGCGGCTAACTCGCTCATCACCGGCGCCACTGATGAACATGCATCAGTACTGTTTGAAGTAATGTTCAGGAAAAATAATGATTTGAGGGGGAATAATAGGATAGAAGGTCAGATGTGGGTCCCTCGTGTCAACGGTCAAACAAAATGTGTTGGCTTAAGCTGCCTCGTCAGCACGGACGTGTGGGCCAACCCTGTCATAAATGGGTTTAAACTAACCTAATCGATAGGTAGTAGTTTTTGGCATGGATTAAGAAATTTTGGGTATGTTTTTGCTATTTTTTGTATAATAGATTCTTCCTAGGGCTGGTTGAAAGTGGTAGTTTTTTGTTAAATACTCTACATATTGTAAGTAGGAGTGAAAGTTAAGCTTTGGAACCCAATAAGCAAGGCTAGTTACATGGTGCATATGTGTACATGATTGAAAGTAAATATCAACCATGAGTGACTAATATCTTGATGGAAAACTCAAAACTAGGGAATACTAGGGAACTTTTTTTGCATGGTTGGAAATACTAGCAATGTTCATGTGTGTTGCAATGAATCATAATTAGAATAATACTTATTCACAAACTTGATACAAAACACTCTAATTTTGATATACATATATCACTAGAGATATATTATGTTTCAATTAGAATATATTCCTTGGGCTGTTTTGGTGAGGTCAGGGAGGGATGTGGTTGGTTTTAAGATACTAATTATGGGTTTTTCTGTAAATTGGTAGACAAGTGGGATGTTTGTGAGAAAAGGCAACAACTTACCTCACAGTCGTTAGATGTAGATCTAATGGTCACAAACAACGGATGGCAGACACACCATCATCACGAACTTAGTCTTCTGTAGGAGTGCTAGCAAGATCCATGCATTGCACAGAACATCAAGATGCATTTTTTATAAAAACACTCGTTGTGATTGACCCATGCGGGAGTAATGCCATGTGTAAAAACTAATGATATCTCGATAAATAGGATATAAGGTGAAGAGGAGTGGGGCGTGGTGCTGATTGGTGGTCGGAATGAGCGGAGGCATGGGGATTGACGACGCCGGCAGCGGCCACCAGGCCTGTTTGTTCCAGAGGCTTCCTTTCTTAATTGCTCAACAATGAGGTTGTTGGGGATAAGGATGAACGTGGGAAGGCCTTGTCTGCAAATGTGGAGAGGGGTGCGGGTATTTTTTAGTTTAATTTCCATTAGTCAGATATAGATCGGACGGTCTATATTGCAAGATGGCACGCTTACCATCATCACCAACTCGGTTTTTTATAAGAGAAGAAATATAAGTATGGAGAGACAAACATATTATCGATACTTGTTTTCGTAAACTAGCATCTACATTCTATTCAACGCCTCAGCATGTGAGGCCTTAGCACAATGACTTCGCGACTGTGTAAAACAAAGGTTTTCCCGTTGCCGATAAGGACGGGGTGACGGCGGCGCACTCTTTGGCTTGCTCTAGTCCTACTAGTCATACTATGTGGTCTAAGCACGTGTAGATTTATTATTTTTCACGTCCCGTGTTTGCTGTACTGACACGACTGTTGATGAATAGATGGTAAGTTATTAACGGGAAACCCTTGTTGACTGTGTTTGTGTGAGAGAGAGAGAGACAGTGTGCATGTGTGATATGTCTAGAGACCAAGGCAATGATAACAGATTCTTTGTGTCTATGTGTGTGGAGGATAGAGAGAGAGACATGCACATGGGGCTTTGTGTCGTGTAACGTGGAGACACATATACATAATTAGAGAGTGAGTGTGTGAGATACACATGCGGACATGGGGAGAGATGAGGATCCAGATTAATGGGTGTTTGTGCGTGTCTGTGTGTGTTTGTGCGCGCGTTTGTGTGTGAGAGGGAGTGTGTGTATGTGGAGTAGAGAGACCACTAATGATGTAAACCTAGTATAAGGGAAGGTGGAATGGTGTGACATGTGTAGTAGCGGGATAGCATGGGTGCGGGCGGGGGGAGCAGACTATTTGGAAGAGACATCGATTGTGTGTGCGAGAGGGGTGTGAGAGCGAGAGAGCGAGAGAGAGAGAGAGCGCGACGGAGAGAGAGAGAGAGAGAGAGAGAGAGAGAGAGAGAAAGAGAGAGAGAGGAAGAGAGGGGGCATTTGTGTCCATAAATGGTGTATAGATAGGGAGACAATGTTGATGTTGTTTGAAATTGGCCTATGTACGGAGACGCAAGGGAAGTGAGTCATCGTGTGTGTGATAGGGACTTCATAAGAGATCTAGAATAGATGGTGTAGAGAACAATGTGCGAGATCGAGAATGATGATACATTAGGGAGCTATGGAAAGAGTCACAACATATATGTATACAGGGAGGAGCTGGGGCGGGTCCGCATATGGGAGAGATAGAAAGAGGAGAGTGGTGCACAAGGAGATAAAGTGTGCTTATTTTGTAGTGGGGGTGGTGTGTGAGGTGAGTGTGCGAGAACCACATAACTAGGGAGATAGACGTTTGGGGCGATGTTTTGTGTGTATGGGAAAGATACACTCTACATAGTGCATGTGCTTGGGAAAGAGAGATGCCGGGAGACCTAGCTAGAGAGTGGGGGAAGAGATGTGTGCATTCCCAAGAGATAAAGTAATAGAGACCTATATTGGGGTTTGGACTTTAGAAGATAAAGGGGTGTTAATGTGCTCGTGTGTTGGTGTTTGGGGGAGAGAACGACTTCACTCTGCGTGGGGGGGGGGGGCGACGAGTGGGGGTGGCTTTAGATAAAGAGTGAGGTGTCTATATTTGAGGGACTTTAGCATAATTGAGATATACATGGTCAATAGTGTGTGCACTCAATATTGATCAATTTGTTTCACAGTTTGGACTATGAGATAACGATACTTTTGAACATGCGTGATACACTTTGATGTACCAGAATTACAAACCTAAGATTGGAATTTTGGAATTTGACTCCATCATTAGCTTTTGTAATTCATTTAAACAGAGGTACATTTTTAAGCCGGGATTTCGTGATTTCAAATTCATATATCAAACCTAGAGATATACACATACGGGCATGTTCAAACTTTATAATCATCCACTTTATTCATACACATACACGTTTTTGTTTTTGTCATCATATTTAGGATAAACACATTTGGAATTTCATTTGAATTGGACCATATGATGCTATTTGCTTGTAGTAGCTCAATTATCCATATTTGAATTGAATGGACAATCTAAGTTTCGAGTTGGAGACATTGATTTTCAAAACTTGCACTTTTTTGTGTGCAAAACAAACAAATTCTCGGCCATGATATCATAGTCGGCCGTACAAGAGTGATACGTCTCCAACTTATCTATAATTTTTATTGTTCCATGCTATATTATATTCTTTTTTGGATATTATTGGGCTTTATTATACACTTTTTTATTATTTTTGGGACTAACCTATTAACCGAAGGCCCAACCCAGAATTGCTGTTTTTTTTCCCTATTTTAGGGTTTCGCAGAAAAAGAATATCAAACGGAGTCCAAACGGAATGAAACCTTTGGGAATGTGATTTTCAGAACGAACATGATCCAGAGGACTTGGACCCTATGTCAAGAAATCAACGAGGAAGGCATGAGGTAGGGGGGCGCGCCTACCCCCCTAGGCACGCCCTCCACCCTCATGGGGCCCATGTTGCTCCACCGACGTACTCCTTCCTCCTATATATACCTACATACCCCCAAACTAGCAGATACGGAGCCAAAACCCTAACTCCACCGCCGTAACTTTCTGTATCCATGAGATCCCGTCTTGGGGCCTTTTCCGGAGCTCCGCCGGAGAGGGGGCATCGATCACGGAGGGCTTCTACATCAACACCATAGCCCCTCCGATGAAGTGTGAGTAGTTTACTTCAGACCTACGGGTCCATAGTTATTATCTAGATGGCTTCTTCTCTCTTTTTGGATCTCAATACAAAGTTCTCCCCCTCTCTTGTGGAGAGCTATTCGATGTAATCTTCTTTTGCGGTGTGTTTGTTGAGACCGGTGAATTGTGGGTTTATGATCAAGTTTATCTATGAACAATATTTGAATCTTCTCTGAATTCCTTTATGTATGATTGGTTATCTTTGCAAGTCTCTTCGAATTATCAGTTTGGTTTGGCCTACTAGATTATTCTTTCTTGCAATGGGAGAAGTGCTTAGCTTTGGGTTCAATCTTACGGTGTCCTTTCCCACTGACAGTAGGGGCAGCAAGGCAAGTATTGTATTGTTGCCATCTAGGATAACAAGATGGGGTTTATATCATATTGCATGAGTTTATGCCTCTACATCATGTCATCTTTCTTAAAGTGTTACTCTATTCTCTTGAACTTAATACTCTAGATGCATGCTGGATAGCGGTCGATGTGTGGAGTAATAGTAGTAGATGCACGCAGGAGTCGGTCTACTTGTCTCGGGCGTGATGCCTATATACATGATCATACCTAGATATTCTCATAACTATGCTCAATTCTGTCAATTTCTCAACAGTAATTTGTTCACCCACCGTAAATACTTATGCTCTTGAGAGAAGCCACTAGTGAAACCTATGGCCCCCAGGTTTATCTTCCATCATATTAATCTTCCAATACTTAGTTATTTCCTTTGAGATTTATTTTACTTTGGATCTTTATCATAAAAATACCAAAAATATTATCCTAGCATATATATCAGATCTCACTCTCGTAAGTGACCGTGTAGGGATTGACAACCCCTTATCGCGTTGGTTGCGAGGATTTATTTGTTTGTGTAGGTGCGAGGGACTCGTGTGCGGCCTCCTACTGGATTGATACCTTGGTTCTCAAAAACTGAGGGAAATACTTACGCTACTTTGCTGCATCACCCTTTCCTCTTCAAGGGAAAACCAACGCAGTGCTCAAGAGGTAGCAAGAAGGATTTCTGGCGCCGTTGCCGGGGAGGTTCGCGCAAGACAAGTCAAGATTTGGCTCCCGACAACGAGTCACTTGTGGCGCCGTTGCAAGTCAAGACATACCAAGTACCCATCACAAACCCTTATCTCCCGCATTACATTATTTGCCATTTGCCTCTCGTTTTCCTCTTCCCCACTTCACCCTTGCTGTTTTATTCGCCCTCTCTCTCCATCCTCCCTCTCTTTCTCTATTTGCCCCTTTTTGCCCGTTTCTTGTTTGCTTGTGTGTTGGATTGCTTGCTTGTCACGATGGCTCATGATAATACTAAATTGTGTGACTTCACCAATACCAACAACAATGATTTCCTTAGCACTCCAATTGCTCCTCTTACCGATACTGAATCTTGTGAAATCAATAATGCTTTGTTGAATCTTGTCATGAAAGATCAATTCGCCGGCCTTCCCAGTGAAGATGTCGCTACCCATTTGAATAGCTTCGTTGATTTATGAGATATGCAAAAGAAGAAAGATGTGGATAATGATATTGTTAAATTGAAGCTATTTTATTTTTCACTTAGAGATCGTGCTAAAGCTTGGTTTTCGTCTTTGCCTAAAAATAGTATTGATTCGTGGAATAAGTGGAAAGATGCTTTTATCTCTAAGTATTTTCCTCCTGCTAAGATCATCTCTCTTAGAAATGATACTATGAATTTTAAGCAACTTGACCATGAACATGTTGCACAAGCTTGGGAAGAGGATGAAATTAATGATATGTAATTGCCCTACACATGGTTTGAATTTGTGGATGATTATACAAAATTTGTATGCCGGATTGAATTTTGCTTCTAGAAATCTTTTAGATTCGGCCGCGGGAGGCACTTTTATGGAAATCACTTTAGGAGAAGCTACTAAACTCCTAGATAATATTATGGTTAATTATTCTCAATGGCACACTGAAAGATCTACTAATATGAAAGTGCATGCGATAGAAGAAATTAATGTTTTGAGTGGAAAGATGGATGAACTTATGAAATTATTTGCTAATAAAAGTGTTTCTTCTAATCCTAATGATATGCCTTTGTCTACTTTGATTGAGTATAATAATGAATCTATGTATGTGAATTTTGTTGGTAGGAATAATTTTGGTAACAACGCGTATAGAGGAAACTTTAATCCTAGGTCGTATCCTAGTAATTCCTCTAATAATTATGGTAATTCCTACAACAATTCTTATGGAAATTTAATAATATACCCTCTGATTTTTAATCTAATATATGAATTAATTTATTACTTCGCAAAAGAATTTCAATGCTTTGATTGAAGAAAAATTGCTTAAGATTGATGAGTTGGCTAGGAACGTTGATAGAATTTCTCTTGATGTTGATTCTTTGAAACTTATATCTATTCCACCTAAGCATGATATCAATGAGTCTCTCAAAGCCATGAGAATTTCCATTGATGACTGCAAAGAAAGAACCGCTAGGATGCGTGCTAAGAAAGATTGCTTTGTAAAAGCGTGTTCTTCTAGTTTCCATGATAATAAAGATGAAGATCTAAAAGTTATTGATGTGTCCCCTATTAAATCTTTGTTTTGCAATATGAATCTTGATAATGATGGGACTGAATATGATCCACCTTTACCTAGACAGCGTTCCAAAAATTCCGAGTCTTTAGATCTTGATGCTAAAATTGTTAAAAGTGGTATTGAAGAAGTCAAAACTTTAAATATTAATGAACCCACTATTTTGGATTTCAAGGAATTTAATTATGATAATTTCTCTTTGATAGATTGTATTTCCTTGTTGCAATCCATGCTAAATTCTCCTCATGCTTATAGTCAAAATAAAGCTTTTACTAAACATATCGTTGATGCTTTGATGCAATCTTATGAAGAAAAACTTGAGTTGGAAGTTTCTATCCCTAGAAAACTTAATGATGAGTGGGAACCCACTATTAAAATTAAAATTAAAGATCATGAATGCTATGCTTTTTGTGATTTGGGTTCTAGTGTTTCCATGATTCCAAAGGCTTTGTGTGATTTGCTAGGTTTCCGTGATTTTGATGATTGCTCTTTAAACTTGCACCTTGCGGATTCCACTATTAAGAAACCTATGGGAATAATTAATGATGTTCTTATTGTTTAAAATAGGAATTATGTGCCCGTAGATTTTATTGTTCTTGACATAGATTGCAATCCTTCATGTCCTATTATTCTTGGTAGACCTTTCCTTAGAACGATTGGTGCAATTATTGATATGAAGGAAGGGAATATTAGATTCCAATTTCCGTTAAGAAAAGTCATGGAACACTTCCCTAGAAAGAAAATTTGTTGTCACGTTGTAGGCACGTTACAACCCATGGCCCTGTTTGGATACATTTGTTGTCAATCTAACCCTACCAACCAAACACCACTTTGGTTACAGTTAGTTCAGGGTTAGATTGACCTCTGACTTAGAGTATCCAAACAGGGCCCATGTCGCCCATTAAGTCAACGCCTTCTATTTGACCGGGCGTTAGGACTTGTGGGACCTACATGTCAGTCTGCACAAAAATCCCCGAGTGACCTCCTACCTTCGGCCCGCCCACCTAGTCATCCTCGACCATGGGACGCAGCTACCGCCGCCGACAGAAGGCGAGTTCAAAACCGCCGGCGGTGCGGAGCCCATCTTGCGGCAGCCCGGATGCCAGCTCCGTCCGACGCTCGCGGCCGCTAGCTAGCCAAGATAGCTCCGTCCAGCTCTTGTCTGCAAGGTTTGCTAGCTAGATTGGCACGGCGGCACGGCGGCTTGCTCGCGCGCGCCGGGCTAAGGCCAGCCATCTGGCTCCAGTGAAGGCCAGCGCGGCGGCTTGCTCGCTCGTGAGTCACGCTCGGACCAGCCTGACAACCCGTGCGGAGGCCAGCGCGGCGTCCGGCCCGTCCGGCGGAGCGGCGGCTAACTCGCTCATCACCGGCGCCACTGATGAACATGCATCAGTACTGTTTGAAGTAATGTTCAGGAAAAATAATGATTTGAGGGGGAATAATAGGATAGAAGGTCAGATGTGGGTCCCTCGTGTCAACGGTCAAACAAAATGTGTTGGCTTAAGCTGCCTCGTCAGCACGGACGTGTGGGCCAACCCTGTCATAAATGGGTTTAAACTAACCTAATCGATAGGTAGTAGTTTTTGGCATGGATTAAGAAATTTTGGGTATGTTTTTGCTATTTTTTGTATAATAGATTCTTCCTAGGGCTGGTTGAAAGTGGTAGTTTTTTGTTAAATACTCTACATATTGTAAGTAGGAGTGAAAGTTAAGCTTTGGAACCCAATAAGCAAGGCTAGTTACATGGTGCATATGTGTACATGATTGAAAGTAAATATCAACCATGAGTGACTAATATCTTGATGGAAAACTCAAAACTAGGGAATACTAGGGAACTTTTTTTGCATGGTTGGAAATACTAGCAATGTTCATGTGTGTTGCAATGAATCATAATTAGAATAATACTTATTCACAAACTTGATACAAAACACTCTAATTTTGATATACATATATCACTAGAGATATATTATGTTTCAATTAGAATATATTCCTTGGGCTGTTTTGGTGAGGTCAGGGAGGGATGTGGTTGGTTTTAAGATACTAATTATGGGTTTTTCTGTAAATTGGTAGACAAGTGGGATGTTTGTGAGAAAAGGCAACAACTTACCTCACAGTCGTTAGATGTAGATCTAATGGTCACAAACAACGGATGGCAGACACACCATCATCACGAACTTAGTCTTCTGTAGGAGTGCTAGCAAGATCCATGCATTGCACAGAACATCAAGATGCATTTTTTATAAAAACACTCGTTGTGATTGACCCATGCGGGAGTAATGCCATGTGTAAAAACTAATGATATCTCGATAAATAGGATATAAGGTGAAGAGGAGTGGGGCGTGGTGCTGATTGGTGGTCGGACTGAGCGGAGGCATGGGGATTGACGACGCCGGCAGCGGCCACCAGGCCCGTTTGTTCCAGAGGCTTCCTTTCTTAATTGCTCAACAATGAGGTTGTTGGGGATAAGGATGAACGTGGGAAGGCCTTGTCTGCAAATGTGGAGAGGGGTGCGGGTATTTTTTAGTTTAATTTCCATTAGTCAGATATAGATCGGACGGTCTATATTGCAAGATGGCACGCTTACCATCATCACCAACTCGGTTTTTTATAAGAGAAGAAATATAAGTATGGAGAGACAAACATATTATCGATACTTGTTTTCGTAAACTAGCATCTACATTCTATTCAACGCCTCAGCATGTGAGGCCTTAGCACAATGACTTCGCGACTGTGTAAAACAAATGTTTTCCCGTTGCCGATAAGGACGGGGTGACGGCGGCGCACTTTTTGGCTTGCTCTAGTCCTACTAGTCATACTATGTGGTCTAAGCACGTGTAGATTTATTATTTTTCACGTCCCGTGTTTGCTGTACTGACACGACTGTTGATGAATAGATGGTAAGTTATTAACGGGAAACCCTTGTTGACTGTGTTTGTGTGAGAGAGAGAGAGACAGTGTGCATGTGTGATATGTCTAGAGACCAAGGCAATGATAACAGATTCTTTGTGTCTATGTGTGTGGAGGATAGAGAGAGAGACATGCACATGGGGCTTTGTGTTGTGTAACGTGGAGACACATATACATAATTAGAGAGTGAGTGTGTGAGATACACATGCGGACATGGGGAGAGATGAGGATCCAGATTAATGGGTGTTTGTGCGTGTCTGTGTGTGTTTGTGCGCGCGTTTGTGTGTGAGAGGGAGTGTGTGTATGTGGAGTAGAGAGACCACTAATGATGTAAACCTAGTATAAGGGAAGGTGGAATGGTGTGACATGTGTAGTAGCGGGATAGCATGGGTGCGGGCGGGGGGAGCAGACTATTTGGAAGAGACATCGATTGTGTGTGCGAGAGGGGTGTGAGAGCGAGAGAGCGAGAGAGAGAGAGAGA
>NC_041390.1:76696838-76824662 GCF_002162155.2 Triticum dicoccoides
TAAAGAGTGAGGTGTCTATATTTGAGGGACTTTAGCGTAATTGAGATATACATGGTCAATAGTGTGTGCACTCAATATTGATCAATTTGTTTCACAGTTTGGACTATGAGATAACGATACTTTTGAACATGCGTGATACACTTTGATGTACCAGAATTACAAACCTAAGATTGGAATTTTGGAATTTGACTCCATCATTAGCTTTTGTAATTCATTTAAACAGAGGTACATTTTTAAGCCGGGATTTTGTGATTTCAAATTCATATATCAAACCTAGAGATATACACATACGGGCATGTTCAAACTTTATAATCATCCACTTTATTCATACACATACACGTTTTTGTTTTTGTCATCATATTTAGGATAAACACATTTGGAATTTCATTTGAATTGGACCATATGATGCTATTTGCTTGTAGTAGCTCAATGATCCATATTTGAATTGAATGGACAATCTAAGTTTCGAGTTGGAGACATTGATTTTCAAAACTTGCACTTTTTTGTGTGCAAAACAAACAAATTCTCGGCCATGATATCATAGTCGGCCGTACAAGAGTGATACGTCTCCAACGTATCTATAATTTTTATTGTTCCATGCTATATTATATTCTTTTTTGGATATTATTGGGCTTTATTATACACTTTTTTATTATTTTTGGGACTAACCTATTAACCGAAGGCCCAACCCAGAATTGCTGTTTTTTTCCCTATTTTAGGGTTTCGCAGAAAAAGAATATCAAACGGAGTCCAAACGGAATGAAACCTTTGGGAATGTGATTTTCAGAACGAACATGATCCAGAGGACTTGGACCCTATGTCAAGAAATCAACGAGGAAGGCACGAGGTAGGGGGGCGCGCCTACCCTCCTAGGCACGCCCTCCACCCTCATGGGGCCCATGTTGCTCCACCGACGTACTCCTTCCTCCTATATATACCTACATACCCCCAAACTAGCAGATACGGAGCCAAAACCCTAACTCCACCGCCGTAACTTTCTGTATCCATGAGATCCCGTCTTGGGGCCTTTTCCGGAGCTCCGCCGGAGAGGGGGCATCGATCACGGAGGGCTTCTACATCAACACCATAGCCCCTCCGATGAAGTGTGAGTAGTTTACTTCAGACCTACGGGTCCATAGTTATTATCTAGATGGCTTCTTCTCTCTTTTTGGATCTCAATACAAAGTTCTCCCCCTCTCTTGTGGAGAGCTATTCGATGTAATCTTCTTTTGCGGTGTGTTTGTTGAGACCGGTGAATTGTGGGTTTATGATCAAGTTTATCTATGAACAATATTTGAATCTTCTCTGAATTCCTTTATGTATGATTGGTTATCTTTGCAAGTCTCTTCGAATTATCAGTTTGGTTTGGCCTACTAGATTATTCTTTCTTGCAATGGGAGAAGTGCTTAGCTTTGGGTTCAATCTTGCGGTGTCCTTTCCCACTGACAGTAGGGGCAGCAAGGCAAGTATTGTATTGTTGCCATCTAGGATAACAAGATGGGGTTTATATCATATTGCATGAGTTTATGCCTCTACATCATGTCATCTTTCTTAAAGTGTTACTCTATTCTCTTGAACTTAATACTCTAGATGCATGCTGGATAGCGGTCGATGTGTGGAGTAATAGTAGTAGATGCACGCAGGAGTCGGTCTACTTGTCTCGGGCGTGATGCCTATATACATGATCATACCTAGATATTCTCATAACTATGCTCAATTCTGTCAATTTCTCAACAGTAATTTGTTCACCCACCGTAAATACTTATGCTCTTGAGAGAAGCCACTAGTGAAACCTATGGCCCCCAGGTTTATCTTCCATCATATTAATCTTCCAATACTTAGTTATTTCCTTTGAGATTTATTTTACTTTGGATCTTTATCATAAAAATACCAAAAATATTATCCTAGCATATCTATCAGATCTCACTCTCGTAAGTGACCGTGTAGGGATTGACAACCCCTTATCGCGTTGGTTGCGAGGATTTATTTGTTTGTGTAGGTGCGAGGGACTCGTGTGCGGCCTCCTACTGGATTGATACCTTGGTTCTCAAAAACTGAGGGAAATACTTACGCTACTTTGCTGCATCACCCTTTCCTCTTCAAGGGAAAACCAACGCAGTGCTCAAGAGGTAGCAAGAAGGATTTCTGGCGCCGTTGCCGGGGAGGTTCGCGCAAGACAAGTCAAGATTTGGCTCCCGACAACGAGTCACTTGTGGCGCCGTTGCAAGTCAAGACATACCAAGTACCCATCACAAACCCTTATCTCCAGCATTACATTATTTGCCATTTGCCTCTCGTTTTCCTCTTCCCCACTTCACCCTTGCTGTTTTATTCGCCCTCTCTCTCCATCCTCCCTCTCTTTCTCTATTTGCCCCTTTTTGCCCGTTTCTTGTTTGCTTGTGTGTTGGATTGCTTGCTTGTCACGATGGCTCATGATAATACTAAATTGTGTGACTTCACCAATACCAACAACAATGATTTCCTTAGCACTCCAATTGCTCCTCTTACCGATACTGAATCTTGTGAAATCAATAATGCTTTGTTGAATCTTGTCATGAAAGATCAATTCGCCGGCCTTCCCAGTGAAGATGTCGCTACCCATTTGAATAGCTTCGTTGATTTATGAGATATGCAAAAGAAGAAAGATGTGGATAATGATATTGTTAAATTGAAGCTATTTTATTTTTCACTTAGAGATCGTGCTAAAGCTTGGTTTTCGTCTTTGCCTAAAAATAGTATTGATTCGTGGAATAAGTGGAAAGATGCTTTTATCTCTAAGTATTTTCCTCCTGCTAAGATCATCTCTCTTAGAAATGATACTATGAATTTTAAGCAACTTGACCATGAACATGTTGCACAAGCTTGGGAAGAGGATGAAATTAATGATATGTAATTGCCCTACACATGGTTTGAATTTGTGGATGATTATACAAAATTTGTATGCCGGATTGAATTTTGCTTCTAGAAATCTTTTAGATTCGGCCGCGGGAGGCACTTTTATGGAAATCACTTTAGGAGAAGCTACTAAACTCCTAGATAATATTATGGTTAATTATTCTCAATGGCACACTGAAAGATCTACTAATATGAAAGTGCATGCGATAGAAGAAATTAATGTTTTGAGTGGAAAGATGGATGAACTTATGAAATTATTTGCTAATAAAAGTGTTTCTTCTAATCCTAATGATATGCCTTTGTCTACTTTGATTGAGTATAATAATGAATCTATGTATGTGAATTTTGTTGGTAGGAATAATTTTGGTAACAACGCGTATAGAGGAAACTTTAATCCTAGGTCGTATCCTAGTAATTCCTCTAATAATTATGGTAATTCCTACAACAATTCT
Source organism: Triticum dicoccoides (assembly GCF_002162155.2). Lineage (NCBI taxonomy): Eukaryota > Viridiplantae > Streptophyta > Magnoliopsida > Poales > Poaceae > Triticum > Triticum dicoccoides. The sequence goes on from NC_041390.1 coordinate 76,700,186, forward strand.
TATGGAAATTTAATAATATTCCCTCTGATTTTTAATCTAATATATGAATTAATTTATTACTTCGCAAAAGAATTTCAATGCTTTGATTGAAGAAAAATTGCTTAAGATTGATGAGTTAGCTAGGAACGTTGATAGAATTTCTCTTGATGTTGATTCTTTGAAACTTATATCTATTCCACCTAAGCATGATATCAATGAGTCTCTCAAAGCCATGAGAATTTCCATTGATGACTGCAAAGAAAGAACCGCTAGGATGCGTGCTAAGAAAGATTGCTTTGTAAAAGCATGTTCTTCTAGTTTCCATGATAATAAAGATGAATATCTAAAAGTTATTGATGTGTCCCCTATTAAATCTTTGTTTTGCAATATGAATCTTGATAATGATGGGACTGAATATGATCCACCTTTACCTAGACAGCGTTCCAAAAATTCCGAGTCTTTAGATCTTGATGCTAAAATTGTTAAAAGTGGTATTGAAGAAGTCAAAACTTTAAATATTAATGAACCCACTATTTTGGATTTCAAGGAATTTAATTATGATAATTTCTCTTTGATAGATTGTATTTCCTTGTTGCAATCCATGCTAAATTCTCCTCATGCTTATAGTCAAAATAAAGCTTTTACTAAACATATCGTTGATGCTTTGATGCAATCTTATGAAGAAAAACTTGAGTTGGAAGTTTCTATCCCTAGAAAACTTAATGATGAGTGGGAACCCACTATTAAAATTAAAATTAAAGATCATGAATGCTATGCTTTTTGTGATTTGGGTTCTAGTGTTTCCATGATTCCAAAGGCTTTGTGTGATTTGCTAGGTTTCCGTGATTTTGATGATTGCTCTTTAAACTTGCACCTTGCGGATTCCACTATTAAGAAACCTATGGGAATAATTAATGATGTTATTATTGTTTAAAATAGGAATTATGTGCCCGTAGATTTTATTGTTCTTGACATAGATTGCAATCCTTCATGTCCTATTATTCTTGGTAGACCTTTCCTTAGAACGATTGGTGCAATTATTGATATGAAGGAAGGGAATATTAGATTCCAATTTCCGTTAAGAAAAGTCATGGAACACTTCCCTAGAAAGAAAATTAAATTACCTTATGAATCTATTATGAGAGCCACTTATGGATTGCCTACCAAAGATGGCAATACCTAGATCTATCCTTGCTTTTATGCCTAGCTAGGGGCATTAAACGATAGCGCTTGTTGGGAGGCAACCCAATTTTATTTTTATTCCTTGCTTTTTTCTCCTGTTTAGTAATAAATAATTTATCTAGCCTCTGTTTTGGTTGTGTTTTTTTGTTTAATTAGTGTTTGTGCCAAGTAGAACCGTTGGGAAGACTTGGGGAAAGTCTTTTTAATCTTGCTGTAAAAAACAGAAACTTTAGCGCTCACGAGAATTGCTGCCATTTTTATTTGGAAAGTAATATTTAGTTAGTTCTTTTTTAATATGATTAATAGATAAAATCCTCACGTCCAGAAATTTATTTTAGAATTTTTGGGGTTCCAGATCTTGCGTTAGCTACAGATTACTACAGACTGTTCTATTTTTGACAGATTCTGTTTTTCGTGTGTTGTTTGCTTATTTTGATGAATCTATGGCTAGTAAAATAGTTTATAAACCATAGAGAAGTTGTAATACAGTAGGTTTAACACCAATATAAATAAAGAATGAGTTCATTACAGTACCTTGAAGTGGTGTTTTGTTTTCTTTCGCTAACGGAGCTCACGAGATTTTCTACTTTAAGTTTTGTGTTGTGAAGTTTTCAAGTTTTGGGTAAAAGATTTCATGGATTATGGAAAAAGGAGTGGAAAGATCCTAAGCTTGGGGATGCCCATGGCACACCAAGATAATATAAGGACACCTAAAATCCAAAGCTTGGGGATGCCCCGGAAGGCATCCCCTCTTTCGTCTACTTCCATCGGTAACTTTACTTGGAGCTATATTTTTATTTACCACATGATATGTGTTTTGCTTGGAGCGTCTTGTATTATTTGAGTATTTATTTGTTAGTTTTCCACAATCATCCTTACTGTACACACCTTTTGAGAGATACACACATATATGATTCGGAAATTGTTAGAATACTCTATGTGCTTCACTTATATCTTTTGAGTTATATAGTTTTTGCTCTAGAGCTTCACTTATATCTTTTAGAGCACGTCGGTGGATTTGTTTTATAGAAACTATTGTTATCTCATGCTTCACTTAGATTATTTTGAGAGTCCTACAAAACATCATGGTAATTTGCTTTAATTATGTTAGTCATTCAAGATTAATAAAAAAGTTCTTATGAGTGTGTTGAATACTATGAGAAGTTTGATACTTGATAATTGTTTTGAGATATGGAGATGGTGATATTAGAGTCATGCTAGTCGAGTAGTTATGAATTTGAGAAATACTTGTGTTAAAGTTTGTGATTCCCGTAGCATGCACGTATGGTGAAGTGTTATGTGATGAAGTCGGAGCATGATTTATTTATTGATTGTCTTCCTTATGAGTGGCGGTCGGGGACGAGCGATGGTCTTTTCCTACCAATCTATCCCCCTAGGAGCATGCGTGTAATACTTTGCTTTGATAACTTGTAGATTTTTGCAATAAGTATATGAGTTCTTTATGACTAAGGTTGAGTCCATGGATCATACGCACTTTTATTCCTTCCATCATTGCTAGCCTCTCTAATACCGCGCACCTTTCACCGGTATCATACACCCACCATATACCTTCCTCAAAACATCCACCATACCTACCTATCATGGCATTCCCATAGCCATTCCGAGATATATAGCCATGCAACTTTCCACTGTTCTGTTTACTATGACACGCTCCATCATTGTCATATTGCTTTACATGATCATGTAGTTGACATTGTATTTGTGGCAAAGCCACCATTCATAATTATTTCATACATGTCACTCTTGATTCATTGCATATCCCGGTACACCGCCGAAGGCATTCACATAGAGTCATATTTTGTTCTAAGTATCGAGTTGTAATTGTTGAGTTGTAAGTAAATAAAAGTGTGATGATCATCATTTTTAGAGCATTGTTCCAAGTAAGGAAAGGATGATGGAGACTATGATTCCCCCACAAGTCGGGATGAGACTCCGGACAAAAAAAAGAGGCCAAATAAGCCCAAATAAAAAAAGAGGCCATAAAAAAGGGAAAAGGCCCAAATAAAAAAATATGAGAGAAAAAGAGAGAAGGGACAATGCTACTATCCTTTTACCACACTTGTGCTTCAAAGTAGCACCATGATCTTCATAATAGAGAGTCTCCTATGTTATCACTTTCATATACTAGTGGGAATTTTTCATTATAGAACTTGGCTTGTATATTCCAATGATGGGCTTCCTCAAAATGCCATAGGTCTTCATGAGCAAGCGAGTTGGATGCACAGCCACTTTGTTCCATTTGTTGAGCTTTCATATACTTATAGCTCTAGTGCATCTGTTGCGTGGCAATCCCTACTCACTCACATTGATATCTATTGATGGGCATCTCCATAGCCCGTTGATATGCCTAGTTGATGTGAGACTATCTTCCCCCTTTTTGTCTCCTCCACAACCACCATTCTATTCCACCTAAAGTGTTATGTCCATGGCTCACGCTCATGTATTGTGTCAAGATTGAAAAAGTTTGAGAACACCAAAAGTATGAAACAATTGCTTGGCTTGTCATCGGGGTTGTGCATGATTTAAATACTTTGTGTGGTGAAGATAGAGCATAGCTAGACTATATGATTTCGTAGGGATAACTTTCTTTGGCCATGTTATTTTGAAGAAACATAATTGCTTAGTTAGTATGCTTGAAGTATTATTATTTCTATGTCAATATTGAACTTTTGTCTTGAATCTTTCGGATCTGAATATTCATACCACAATTAAGAAGAATCACATCGAAATTATGCCAAGTAGCATTCCACATCAAAAATTCTGTTTTTATCATTTACCTACTCGAGGACGAGTAGGAATTAAGCTTGGGGATGCTTGATATGTCTCCAACGTATCTATAATTTTTGATTGTTCCATGCTATATTATATTCTATTTTGGACATTATTGGGCTTTATTTTACACTTTTATATTATTTTTGGGACTAACCTAGTAACCGGAGGCCCAGCCTAGAATTGTTTTTTTGCCTATTTTAGGGTTTCACAGAAAAAGAATATCAAATGGAGTCCAAACAGAATGAAGCATTCGGGAACGTGATTTTCGGAACGAACATGATCCAGAGGACTTAGACCCTACGTCAAGCAATCAACGAGGAAGGCACGAGGTAGGGGGGCGCGCCTACCCCCCTAGGCACGCCCTCCACCCTCATGGGGCCCATGTTGCTCCACCGACGTACTCCTTCCTCCTATATATACCTACATACCCCCGAACTAGCAGATACGGAGCCAAAACCCTAATTCCACCAACGTAACTTTCTGTATCCACGAGATCCCATCTTGGGGCCTTTTTCGGAGCTCCGCCGGAGGGGGTATCCATCACGGAGGGCTTCTACATCAACACCATAGCCTCTCCGATGAAGTGTGAGTAGTTTACTTCAGACCTACGGGTCCATGGTTATTAGCTAGATGGCTTCTTCTCTCTTTTTGGATCTCAATACAAAGTTCTCCCCCTCTCTTGTGGAGATCTATTCGATGTAATCTTCTTTTGCGGTGTGTTTGTTGAGACTGATGAATTGTGGGTTTATGATCAAGTTTATCTATGAGCAATATTTGAATCTTCTCTAAATTCTTTTATGTATGATTGGTTATCTTTGCAAGTCTCTTAGAATTATCAGTTTGGTTTGGCCTACTAGATTGATGTTTCTTGCAATGGGAGAAGTGCTTAGCTTTGGGTTCAATCTTGCGGTGTCCTTTCCCAATGACTGTAAGGGGAGCAAGGCACGTATTGTATTGTTGCCATCGAGGATAACAAGATGGGGTTTATATCATATTGCATGAGTTTATCCCTCTACATCATGTCATCTTGGTTAAAGCGTTACTCTATTCTCTTGAACTTAATACTCTAGATGCATGCTGGATAGCGGTCGATGTGTGGAGTAATAGTAGTAGATGCAGGCAGGAGTCGGTCTACTTGTCTTGGACATGATGCCTATATACATGATCATACCTAGATATTCTCATAGCTATACTCAATTCTGTCAATTGCTCAACAGTAATTTGTTCACCCAGCGTAATACTTATGCTCTCGAGAGAAGCCTCTAGTGAAACCTATGGCCCCCGGGTCTATTTTCTATCATATTAATCTTCCAATACTTAGTTATTTCCTTTGCCATTTATTTTACTTGCATCTTTATTTCTCTTTATCATAAAAATACCAAAAGTATTATCTTATCATATCTATCAGATCTCACTCTCGTAGGTGACCATGAAGGGATTGACAACCCCTTTATCGCGTTGGTTGCGAGGAGTTTATTTGTTTGTGTAGGTGCGAGGGACTCGTGCGTGGCCTCCTACTGGATTGATTCCTTGGTTCTCAAAAACTGAGGGAAATACGTATGCTACTCTACTGCATCACCCTTTCCTCTTCAAGAGAAAACCAAGCAGTGCTCAAGAGGTAGCACACTTCTACGACAGCACAGGTATGACTATGTTGATTCTGTCATAAAATTGTCATGGATGTACATGCACGACAAAAAATGCGACCTACTGTGACAAACACATAGCATAACGGAAGTGTATTTTTTTGTTGTGTAATAAGTGGGATGCTTGTCCAAGGAAGGGCAGTACCCAAGCACCGATCCACCCACATATCAAATTATCAAAGTAACGAACGCGAATCATATGAGCATGATGAAAACTAGCTTGACAATAATTCCAATGTGTCCTCGGGAGCGCTTTTCTTTATATAAGAGTTTGTCCAGGCTTGTCCTTTGCTAAAAAAGGATTGGGCCACCTTCCTGCACCTTGTTTACTTTTGTTACTTGTTACCCGTTATGAATTACCTTATCACAAAACTATCTGTTACCGATAATTTCAGTGCTTGCAGAGAATACCTTACTGAAAACTGCTTGTCATTTCCTTCTGCTCCTCGTTGGGTTCGACACTATTACTTATCGAAAGGACTATGATATAAACCTATACTTGTGGGTCATCAAGACTCTTTTATGGCGCCGTTGCCGGGGAGTGAAGTGCCTTTGGTAGGTGGAATTTGGTAAGGAAAAATTTATATAGTGTGCTGAAATTTACTGTCACTTGTTACTATGGAAAATAATCCTTTGAGGCGCTTGTTCGGAGTATCTTCACTGTCGGTGTCAAAACCGATAGATCTTGGGGTAGGGGGTCCCAAGCTACGGATTCTCGAATTAATGGTTGCAGGAACGAAGGAGACGATGTTTTACCCTGGTTCGGGCCCTCTTGATGGAGGTAAAACCCTATGTCCTACTCTTGTTTATATTCATGGAGTATCAAGTACAGAGTTGATCTACCGCGAGATCATATGTTGTGGTCTAAAACCTGAGGGTATGATGAATAATGTCATAATGATCTATCGACTAGCCTGGCCTCGGCTTATATAATGTACCAGAGGCCTAGGATAACAGGTGTCCTAGTCGATTACGTTGGTGGAGAGGAGTCCTTGTCTTGATCATCAAGTCTTGTGGAATATTCCTAGAATGCGGCATGGGCTGCCCGAAGTGGCCCATGAGTAAACCGCCATGGGGGTCCTTGGCCCAATCCACCGGGTCGGGAGACGGCGTGGTGAGTACCCCCTAGTCCAGGACACCGTCAGTAGCCCCCTGAACCGGTCTTCAAGTTGGGGAGGCTCCTCGATTCTTCCGAACAGCTCTTCGTCTTCGGTCGTCGGTCTTGAAAACTTGTTCAGCAAATCTTCCCATCTTTGATCTTGAGGATCACCGAAGTGAGTCCGAAGAGTTTACACATCGGGTATCCGAGGAGCCCCTTTAAGTTATCGGCCGTTATCAATGCCATGTTATTTTTACGCCCACCTCGGGTTTGAAGTGTTTCCCGTGCGGTGGTGTCCTCTCGCGTCCGAGCTCTGATAACCCACAAGAATAGGGGATCGCAACAGTTTTCGATAAGTAAGAGTGTCAAACCCAATGAGGAGCTAAAGGCAGAACAAATATTCCCTCAAGTTCTATCGACCACCGATACAACTCTATGCACGCTTGATGTTCGCTTTACCTAGAACAAGTATGAAACTAGAAGTACTTTGTAGGTGTTGTTGGATAGGTTTGCAAGATAATAAATATTATGTAAATAAAAAGTAGGGGCTGTTGTAAGTAAAGAAGCAATAAAGTAAATATAGCGAGTGTGGAAAAGTGGTGGTAGGAGTTGTGAAATTTCCCCTTAAGCAATTGACTACTTTACTAGACCGATAGCAAGTATTATGTGGGAGAGGCCACTACTAGCATGTCATCCCTGACTGGGAATTCTATGCACTTATGATTGGAACTATTAGCAAGCATCCGCAACTACTAACATTCATTAAGGTAAAACCCAACCATAGAATTAAGATATATTGGTCCCCCTTCAATCCCGTATGCATCAATTTCTATGCTAGGTTGAAGCTTCTCTCACTCTTGCCCTCCAATACATAGTCCTATCAACATACAACCAACCCTAGGGTGTGATCCACGCGCGCACTCATATGATGGGCACCAAAGGACAGCAACATAACCACAAGCAAATTAAATCAATCATAGCAATTCATCAACCACCGGTAGGACAATGAAAATATACTCAGGCATCATAGGATGGCAACACATCATTCGATAATAATATGAAGCATAAAGCACCATGTTCAAGTAGAGGGTACAACGGGTTGCGGGAGAGTGGATCGCTGTAGATAGAGGAGGGAAGGTGATGGAGAGGTTGGTGAAGATGGCGGAGGTGTTGGTGTAGATCGCGGCAATGATGATGATGGCCACGATAGCGTTCCGGCGCCACCGGAAGAGAAGGGGAGAGGGGGCCCTTCGTCTTCTTCTTCCCTGACCTCCTCCCTAGATGGGAGAAGGGTTTCCCCTCTGGTCCTTGGCCTCCATGGCATGGGAGGGGCGAGAGCCCCTCCGAGATTGGATCTGTCTCTTTGTCTCTCTCTGTTTCTGCGTTCTCAGATTCTACCATTTCACCATTTCTTATATTCCCGGAGATCCGTAACTCCGATTGGGCTGAAATTTTAAAACGATCTCTATCTGAATATTAGCTTTCTTGCGGCAAAAGAAGGGCATTAACCGCCTTACGGGGTGGCCACAAGGGTCAGGGGCGCGCCCCCTGCCTCGTGGGCCCCTCGAGCATCGTCTCGCGTTGATTTCACTTCCCAAAAATCAGATATATTCCGAAAAAAATCTCCGTCCGTTTTTATCCCGTTTCGACTCCGTTTGATATGGATTTTCTGCGAAACAAAAACATGCAACAAACAGGAACTGGCACTGGGCACTGGATCAATATGTTAGTCCCAAAAATAGTATAAAAAGTTGGCAAAAGTATATGAAAGTTGTAGAATATTGGCAAGGAACAATCAAAAATTATAGATACGACGGAGACGTATCAAGCTCCAACGCCGGACTGCATTCGAGGTATCTTTTGCAGCCGAGCACCAGTGCCAGACCGCTTCCGAGCTTCAATGTTGGAATGTATCCGAGCTCGAACGCTGGACTGTATCCAAGGTGTCATAGATTACCTTGGTCTTGAAAAAGTTAAAAGGGTTCGAATGAGATTAATGCCGAAGATGCCCTCTATGGAGCCAGCCACTTGCAATTGAGCTTTATGTCGGACTGTATTTGAGGTGGTGCACCACCCCGGCCATGGGCTGATTCTTATGAATTTGATTCCGAATTGTGCAATGTATTCTCTACCGAGATGTATAGCCAGTAGCCCTCAAGGTGCGTGTTGGCCTAATATTCGGGATGCACCTGAAGGATAAAATCAAATCGCTGACCCTAGTAGCCCCTGAGACTCGGGTCGATTCGTAAAATCAGCCTGCGGATCAATTCCTAGCTCGGCAGCATACTTAGGAATAGAAATGCGGTGTAATATATTAGAGGAAATAGTGATCAGCGAAATGGGCCCTTGAGAAAGTGTTTTGAAAAGTTGTCGTAATATATTAGCTTGATGCCAGATAAGTCCCAGATGGTACCTATTATTGTCTGAAGACGCGTTTGCGCATAGTCCGGTCCAGCCGAACACTGAGCACTTTGAATTGTCTGCATTGAATAGGCAATGCAGTAGCCCCCGAGACACTGGTCGGGTGGCAACACCATATCAGGGGATCGATGTGCCCCTTTAATATTAGTGAATGATAAGCACGAAGCCCAGTAGCCCCCGAGCCTTAATGCGGGCATGGGTGGCCGAATTAAGGATCGATATCCAGAGTAAAATCACAAATTATGTGTAATGATTCTATATATCCAAGTACTTTACATCATTATTGCTCGGATCCGCACTATACAAAACTTTGTTGACCGACCATCGGCTTCATCCTCCTCGGCCAGAAGTCGGGGAGTGTTTGTCCTACTTTATAAAGCCGCTATAAGGGCAAAGATTTATGGAAAACAAGGCAATCCGGCCATACGGTTTTATAAACAAAGATATGCAGAGAGATATGAAACATCTTCCAAAGAAAATAATCCCGCTATCGGTTCCTTTCTTTGGGCTGTCATGCTGATCATGATCATGAAACCTCACCTCCTATCAACGTAGGAGGAAAATATTGAGGATTTAGTTCGGGGAAAGTTCCCGAACTCTATGGTATTAATGACGGACGAAAGAAACCCAATTTGCTTAATTATTAGGTAAAGATTTGCTGTCATCCAAACACTGACGCTATGCTATTGCAGTTATATTTACCTTCCTCATAAAATGTTCAATTTGTTATTTATTGTACATGAGTAAGAACTTGTAGCGTCGTTGTAGTTAATTATAGCTTCTGATGTTCCAGAATTTGGTTGTTATCTTAGTACCAATTATTTCATTTGCACATTGATCTTTTTCAGAAGATATGTCATAATTAACATGTTTCTTCAGTTTTCCAAAATAAGCATTGGTGATTTTCTATGTTGCTATAAACCCATTTCCCCTACAATTGTTACTGATCTAGTTTTAAATATTATAGGATGAACGGAAGTGTTCTTACTTGGAGTGGGTTGATCAAGAGTGCCCACAGTCTTTGAAGATGTGCCTAGCGAAGCTCTGGAGCATGTATGAGGAAGAGAACACACGTAGGCTTAGAGAAAGTCTTGTCAACGTTGAAGCATATTTCAAGATGCGTGATAAAAAGTTGAAGGTGGAGAATGAGCTCGGATTTTTTAAATCAGACTATGCTAAGATGGTGTTGGGGAAGGAGGAGGCACCTTCCCAGTTGGCCCATGCAAAACGGGTTCTTACTGAATTGAAAGCATGGGTGGATAAGACGAGTCTGGATGATCTCGATTAGGGTAATGAATATATTGTTATTATGAAGTTGAACTAACTATATGTTGTACTATGATGTTTTCATGTAGCTACCGTACTGTGATGTTATAATATATTAATGTGCCTGATATGAAATTGGCAAACAGATGTTCAATATGAAATGTCAATTTGCGTAATACTGGAATTATTAATTGTAAACTAATACACCTGTTAAATGTGTCATGGACATTTGCAAATGGTTCTAGCAGTAAAAGCGCTTGCGATGGATAGCCCAATGCCACACAGTTTTCTTCATCAAATCATGCGTGATGTAGTTGATAAAAGCAAACAGTTAACCAAGGCAGAGCATGTGTAATAGTTATACCTTTCACACACGAGCCTACACATAAAACTGTGTGGGATATACGTACGAACAAAAACGTTTTCCCTGAATTTACTGTGTGGGATGTACATAACAATGAAAACGTATTCCTTGGATTGACTGTGTCTGATATACATACGAACGGAAATGTTTTTCTGGGATTCACCGTGTGGGATGTACATACCTAAGGAAATGATTTTCTCGAATTACCGTGTGGGATGTGCATACCTATGGAAATGATTTTCTTGGATTACCGTGTGGGATGTACATACCTACGGAAATGATTGGGTTTCGGTGCCTCGCTCGATCACACACGGCCCTAGTCTGGGTCCCAGGAGGGTCTATCCCGACGATTTCTGGGTCGTGTGGGAAGGACACCCTATCGCACACACTCACTTGGTGACGGTTCCAAATGCTGTCGTTGAAAGGGCCTAAAAACCGTTTGTTTAGGACCGACGTGCACCAGTGTTGGATGATCCATGACAATATAATTTATTTCAGATATAAGAAAACATAACCCATCATGTTGTCTTGCTTGTCCAACATCAACATTTTAGCATGTCATATTTTAATGAGTGCTCACAATCATAAAAGATGTCCAAGATAGTATATTTATATGTGAGAACCTCTCTTTCTTTATTACTTCCTATTAATTGCAACGATGACCAAAACTACATTTGTCAACTCTCAACAACTTTTATTCATCATACTCTTTATATGTGAAGTCATTACTCCCCATAAGATCAATATGATCTCTTTATTTCTTTTTACTCTTTCTTTTCCACCTCAAGATCATAGCAAGATAACCAAGCCCTCGACTCAAGACTAACCTTTATTATATATAGCTCACGGACTCGATTACATAGATAAGGATCAACACAAATACTCAAAGCTAGATCATACTAAACTTTATTCTACTAGATCAAGATATAACTAAAAGGATCAAACAAAGAAAAACGGTAAAGATAGAGGTGTGTTGGTGATACGATACCGGGGCACCTCCCCCAAGCTTGGCAGTTGCCAAGGGGAGTGCCCATACCCATGTATTTATGTCTCTTTCTTCGGAGGTCGTGATGTGATATTCTTGGCGATGATGCCCCTTAGGATATGATTCTCTTTCTCGAGCTTATTGACTTGCTGCTTGAGATCCATTATTTCCCTAATGAGCTTACCCGTGACGGCTAAAGCTCCTTTCACTCATGGATGTTGCATAGCTGCGGGAGAACAAGTAACACTCTTTTTCATTTTTTTCAAAAGAAAGAAATCTAGCATTGGGAGGGATGACCGAATTTGGAATTGCTGAGCTATGGAGTTCCTCCATCATAAATATGGTTTGGAGACGAGAGGTAACTTCTTGATCTTCCTCCATGGCATCTATCCTTTTCAACTCAGCCTCCATTTGTTCCTCAATTGATGGCCCAAAGTGATCGGCATCGCTGTTTGCTTTTGGCCATGGTGTTGGGTGAGATACCCGGCTCTCCCGGACAGACTCTTGAGAAGACATCTTGATCTAATCTGTGGCAGAAACAACTCAAAACAAAAACAAAGGATATTTGCGAGGTAAGATGCTCAAAACCATCGGGAGATTATATAATGAAATTTTTACCGACCAAAAGAAGTATCGTGCAGGAAAACGGAGTCCGGAGGGCACACGAGGTGCCCATGAGGCAGGGGCGCCCACTCAACCCTCGTGGATGTCTCGTGTCCCTTTCGGACTACTCCTTATTTTCCCATTTTCTTAAATATTCCAAAACAGGGGAAAATGCTATTAGAAATGTTTTGGAGTCAGTTTACTTACCGTATCACATACCTATACCTTTTCAGAGTTTGAAACATTCTGGAAAGTGTCCCTTATGTACTCCTCCGGGGTTAGGGTGTCAATAACATTTATTTCAACATTTCTGGGATTAACTGAGATATAATGTTTGATTCTTTGACCGTTCACCACCTTCGGATTTGTGCCTTCGAAGTTGTTGATTTTTATGGCACCGGAACGATAGACCTCCTCGATAACGTAAGAACCTTTCCATTTAGAGAGGAGTTTTCCTGTAAAAAATCTTAAACGAGAGTTGTATAGCAAAACATAATCACCTACATTAAACTCACGCTTTTGTATCCCTTTGTCATGCCATCTTTTAACTTTTTCTTTAAATAGCTTGGCATTCTCATAGGCCTGGCTTCTCCACTCATCAAGTGAGCTAATGTTAAACAGTCTCTTCTCACCGGCAAGTTTGAAATCATAATTGAGATCTTTAATGGCCCAATATGCCTTATGTTCTAGTTCGAGAGGTAAGTGGCATGCTTTTCCATAAAACATTTTATATGGAGACATACCCATAGGATTTTTATAGGCAGTTCTATAGGCCCATAATGCATCATCAAGTTTCTTGGACCAATTCTTTCTAGATCTATTAACAGTCTTTTGCAAAATTAATTTAATCTCCATATTACTCAGTTCTACTTGACCACTATACTGTGGGTGATATGGAGATGCAATTCTATGATTAACATCATACTTAGCAAGCATTTTACGAAAAGCACCATGAATAAAATGTGAACCACCATCAGTCATTAAGTATCTAGGGACTCCAAACCTCAGAAAAACAACTTCTTTAAGCATCTTAATAGAGGTGTTATGATCAACAATACTAGTTGGTATAGGTTCTACCCACTTAGTAATGTAATCAACAACAACTAAAATATGTGTATACCCATGAGAGGAAGGAAATGGTCCCATATAATCAAAGCCCCAAACATCAAATTGTTCAATAACAAGTGAATAGTTCATAGGCATTTCTTGACGTCTACTAATATTACCAATTCTTTGACATTCATCACAAGACAAGACAAACTTACGAGCATCCTTGAAAAGAGTAGGCCAATAAAAACCAGATTATAATACCTTATGTGCAGTTCTATCTCCAGCGTGGTGTCCTCCATAAGCCTCGAAGTGACACTTGCACAGGATTTGTTCCTATTCATGCTCAGGTACACAACGTCTAATAATACCATATACTCCTTCTTTATAAAGGTGTGGGTCATCCCAAATGTAATGTCTTAAATCGTAGGATAACTTTTTATTTTGCTGGTATGTGAAACTAGGTGGTAGAAATTTAGCAACAATATAATTAGCATAATCAGCATACCATGGAGTAGTACGAGAAGCATTTATGACAGCTAATTGTTCATCAGGAAAGCGAGGCCTAGAAATATTTGAGAAGTCTTTAATGAACCTCCTATAAAAATCGGCATGACCAAGGAAACTTCTTATACCTTTAATGTCATTAGGACACGACATCTTTTCAATAGCATCAACTTTAGCTTTATCAACTTCATTACCTCTTTCAGAAATTTTATGCCCCAAGACAATACCTTCATTAACCATGAAGTGGCACTTCTCCCAATTCAAGACAAGATTAGTTTCTTCACATCTCTGCAAAACTCGATCAAGGTTGCTTAAGCAATCATCAAAAGAAGATACATACACGGAGAAATCATCCATGAAAACCTCAACAATCTTTTCACAGAAGTCAGAGAATATAGCAGTCATACATCATTGAAAGGTACCAGGTGCATTACATAAACCAAAGGCATATATCTATAAGCAAAGGTACCGAAAGGGCAAGTAAAAGTTGTCTTTTCCTGATCCTCTTTTGACACAGGTATTTGAGAGAAACCAGAATACATGTCTAGAAAGCAAAAATGTGTATGCTTGGATAATCTTTCTAGCATTTGATCAATAAAAGGTAAAGGGTAATGATCCTTTCTAGTAGCTTTATTTAATTTGCGGAAATCAATTACCATTATTCTATAACCTGTAAACAATTCTTTGTGGGATCAATTCATCTTTATCATTAGGAACAACAATGATACCTCCCTTCTTAGGGACACAATGGACAGGACTTACCCACTGACTATCAGCAACAGGATAAATTATACCTGCCTCCAAAAGCTTTAGTATTTCATTTCTCACCACTTCTTTCATCTTAGGATTTAACCGTCCTTGGTGATCAACAACCGGTTAAACGTCTTTCTCCAATTTTATTTTGTACTGGCATAAAGTGGGACTAATGCCCTTGAGATCATCAAGAGTATATCCAATAGCAGCACGATGCTTCTTTAGAGTTTTCAATAATTTCTCTTCTTCCTGCTCTGAAAGGTTAGCACTAATAATAATAGGATATATCTTCTTTTCATCAAGATAAGCATATCTAAGAGTATCAGGTAATGGTTTAAGCTCAAACACGGGATCACCCTTGGGTGGACGAGGACCCCCTAGAATTTCAACAGGCAAGTTGTGCTTCAAAATAGGTCACTATTTAAAGAATACTTCATCTATTTCCCTTCTTTCATTCATAAACATATATTTTCATGGTCTAGCAAATATTGTTCTAAAGGATCATTAGGAGGCACGGCAATAGAAGCTAGACCAATAATTTCATCTTTACTAGGCAATTCTTTATCATGGGGTTGTCTATGAAATTTAGCAAAATTAAAATCATCAGACATATCCCCTAAACCAACAATAACAATATCCTTTTTGCAGTCTATCTTAGCATTAACAGTATTCAAGAAGGGTCTACCAAATACAATGGGACAAAAGTCATCTTGTGGGGAACCAAGAACAAGAAAATTAGTAGGATATTTAACTTTCCCACACAAGACTTCAACATCTCTAACAATCCCAATTGGTGAAATAGCATCTCTATTGGCAAGCTTAATTGTAACGTCTGTATCTTCTATCTCAGCATGTGCAATATCATGCATAATTTCTTTGTAAGGAACGAGGTATTGCACTCACACTAGCACCCATATCACATAAGCCATGAGAGCAATGATCTCCTATTTTAATAGAAAAAAACAGGCATGCCTACAACAGGTCTATGTTTATTTTTAGTATCAGGTCGAGCAATTCTAGTAGCTTCATTACAGAAGTAAATAACATGCCCATCAATATTATCGACCAAGAGATCTTTAACCATAGCAATACTAGGTTCAACTTTAATTTGCTCAGGGGGTGTAGGTGTTCTATCATTACTCTTACGAACCACAGTTGAAGATTTAGCATGATCCTTTATTCTAACATGGAAAGGTGGTTTCTCAATATAAGCGGTAGGAACAATAGGATCAACATTATAAGTGATAGTCTTTTCTTCAACTTTAATAGGTTCGACTACGTTTACTTCAATGGGAGGATGATATTTAAACCACTTCTCCTTAGGGAGATCAACATGAGTAGCAAATGATTCACAGAAAGAAGCTACTATCTTAGAGTCAAGTCCATATTTAGTGCTAAATTAACGAAAAGCATCAGTATCCTTAAAAGATTTAACACAATCAAACTTAGGTGTTATACCTGACTCCTTACCTTCGTCGAGTTCCTGATGACCCACAAGTATAGGGGATCTATCGTAGTCCTTTCGATAAGTAAGAGTGTCCAACCCAACGAGGAGCAAAAGGGAATGATAAGCAGTTTTCAGTAAGGTTTTCTCTACAAGCTCTAAAATTATCGGTAACAGATAGTTTTGTGATAAGGTAATTTGTAACGGGTAACAAGTAATAAAATTAAATAAGGTGAATCAAGATGGCCTAATCCTTTTGTAGCAAAGGACAAGCCTAGAAAAACTCTTATATAAAGGAAAGCGCTCTCGAGGACACATGGGAATTATCGTCAAGCTAGTTTTCATCACGCTCATATGATTCGCGGTCGATACTTTGATAATTTGATATGTGGATGGACCGGTGCTTGGGTACTGCCCTTACTTGGACAAGCAACCCACTTATGATTAATCCCTCTTGCAAGCATCCGCAACTACAAAAGAAGTATTAAGGTAAACCTAACCATAGCATGAAACATATGGATCCAAATCAGCCCCTTACGAAGCAACGCATAAACTAGGGTTTAAGCTTCTGTCACCCTAGCAACCCATCATCTACTTATTACTTCACAATGCCTTCCCCTAGGCCCAAACAATGGTGAAGTGTCATGTAGTCAATGTTCACATGACACCACTAGAGGAAAAACAACATACATCTCATCAAAATATCGAACGAATACGAAATTCACATGACTACTTATAGCAAGACTTCTCCCATGTCCTCAGGAACAAACCTAACTACTCACAAATCATATTCATGTTCATAATCAGAGGGGTATTAATATGCATAAAGGATCTGAACATATGATCTTCGACCAAATAAACCAACCAGCGTCAACTACAAGGATTAATCAACACTACTAGCAACCCACGGGTACCAATCTGAGGTTTTGGGACAAAGATTGGATACAACAGATGAACTAGGGTTTGAGAGGAGATGGTGCTGGTGAAGATGTTGATGGAGATTGACCCCCTCCCGATGAGAGGATCGATGGTGATGACGATGGTGATGATTGCCCCCTCCCGGAGGGATGTTTCCCCGGCAGAACAACTCCGCCAGGGCCCTAGATTGGTTCCGCCAAGGTTCCGCCTTGTCGCGGCGGCGCTTCATCCTGAAAGCTTGCTTATGATTTTTTCCAGGACGAAAGACTTCAAATAACCAAAGATGTGCACCGGAGGCCTGCCAGGGGGGCCACGAGACAAGCAGGCCCCCTTGGAAAAAATCAGAAGGAACATTACATCCTGATATGCACCTAATCTATGTGGGTAGGAAGCTTTCGAGACGAAGCGCCGCCGTCTCGAGGCGCAACCTTGGCGGTACCAATCTAGGGCTCCGGCGGAGCTGTTCTGCCGGGGAAACATCCCTCTGGGAGGGGGAAATCGTCACCATCATCATCACCATCGATCCTCTCATCGGGAGGGGGTCAATCTCCATCAACATCTTCAGCAGCACCATCTCCTCTCAAACCCTAGTTCATCTCTTGTATCCGATCTTTGTTTCAAAACCTCCGATTGGTACGTGTGGGTTGCTAGTAGTGTTGATTACTCCTTGTAGTTGATGCTAGTTGGTTTATTCGGTGGAAGATTATATGTTCAGATACTTTATGCACATGAATACCCCTCTGATTATGAACATGAATATGATTTGTATGTAGTTACGTTTGTTCCTGAGGACATGGGAGAAGTCTTGCTATAAGTAGTCATGTGAATTTGGTACTCGTTCGATATTTTGATGAGATGTATGTTGTCTTTCCTCTAGTGGTGTTATGTGAACGTCGACTACATGCCACTTCACCATTGTTTGGTCCTAGGGGAAGGCATTGGGAAGTAATAAGTAGATGATGGGTTGCTAGAGTGACAGAAGCTTAAACCCTAGTTTATACGTTTCTTCGTAAGGGGCTGATTTGGATCCATATGTTTCATGCTATGGTTAGGTTTACCTTAATTATTCTTTTGTAGTTGCGGAAACTTGCGAGGGGGGTTAATCACACTACAAGAAAAGACACATCCGTGACATTTTGGGCCGAAAGAAAAAAATTGTCATACTTATGACACTTCTATGACGATAAATGTGACAAAACCTGGTATCATCATAGATGTGGTGGGGTCCTACTTCTATGACAAAAAATCATGATAGAAAATGGGCTTTTCGTCCTGGGCGGGCCGGATACGTAGCCGCATGACATTCTTTGGGCCGTCCATGACGGAAAAAACCATGGAAGAAGCGAGGGCGAGGAAAATATCGGGGTGTTCCCGGTTACGGTGGGTGGTCGAGGCCGAGCGATGCGCATTTCTATCGTACACACACGCGCGTAGGTGCGAGGCGTTGGGCTCTAACTGAACCCGAGCGATTGCACTGCAGGCTACGCGTTACTGAACCCGAGCGATCGATCAATGGCTATTAACTGAACCCGGACGAGCGATTCCTTCGCTACTGCTGCTAACTGAAGCCGATCGATGCTGCCTCTGGATGAACAGTGAGCGTTGCTGGGGGGGTTGGATGAACAGTTCCCGGTGGGGGTGGATGAACAGGACCCCGTGGTGTCGCCTCTGGATGAACAGTGAGTGTTGCTGGGGGGTTTGGATGAACAGTTCCCGGTGGGGGTGGATGAACAGGACCTCATGGTGTTGCCTCTGGATGAACAGGACCCCGATCGATCGAGCCAGTTGGGGCTGGATGAACAGGACCACGTGGAGGGCTGGATGAACAGGACCACCCCGTGGAGGGCATGATGAACAATAGACGGTGGAGGGCTGGATGAACAGTAGCCCGTGGAGGGGTGGTTGTACAGGAGCCCGTGGAGAGGGCTGGTTGAATAGTAGCCGGTGGAGTAGCGCGCGGTGGAGGCTGGATGAACAGGAGCCCGTGGATGAACAGTCGCAGGTGGAGGCTGGAGGAGGTCGACGGTGGATGAACGATAGCCCGTGGAGGCTGGAGGGGGTCGACGGTGGAGATGAATAGTATCCCATGTTGTCCCGTTTTGCGGTACGCCACACCCCTCTCGATGAACAGGACCCCTGTTTCGACCATGTCGCTCCAACACAAGTCCGTTTCCTCCATTTTGCAGTACGCCACACCCCTCTCGATCAACAGGACCCCCGTTTCGACCATAGGAGGTCCATTTCCTCCGTTTTGTGGTACGCCAGACCCCTCCCGATGAACAGGATCCCGTTTCGAACGTGGCCAGTCGAACACAAGGTCGTTTCCTCCGTTTTGCAGTACGCCAGGCCTCGTTTCCATCGGTTGTTCCGTCTAAGCCCTCCCGATGAACACGGCGACGTATTCTGTTCCGACCTAGCCAGTTGGCTCCCCATGAACACGACGACGATGCAGTTTCTCCGTTTCAACCCAGCCATGTACACGAGCCCTGGCCGTACGTATGCGCGAGTAGGCGTTCGAGACCCTGCCTGTATGTATGTGCGTGGCATTATTTTCTTTCTTGCACACTTGCCGTTGTATGTACGTGTACATGCTATGTGCGCGCCTCTACTACGACATGTGCGTGCCTTTACATCGACCAGTATGTACATACACGTTTGCGACCAGAATGACAATGCTACGTACGCTTCGACCAGGTGGGTCCCGACTGTCAGGCATTTCCTTGCCTGCGAAGATGTAGCTGGTGGGTCCCAGCAGTCAGGCGGGCGAATCTTTTTTTTGCCCGGACGCACTTCCTTGCGTGCGAAGACGTAGCTGGTGGGTCCCAGTAGTCAGGGGGAAACATTTTTGTCGCGAAATATGGTGGCCTGTCCGGTGGGTCCCCGCTGTCAGGTGGAGGAATAATTATTTTGCGTGTAATAAGGAGGCACTTCCTTGCTGCGGCCGTAGACCCAGCTGTCAGACACTCCACGTACAGTCCACGTCCGATGGAAGCCGTTCCTTGACCACATTGACCATGTCGCGCCGAGAGCACCAGGGCGGTGGATGACGGCGAGGCCTAGAAAGGGGACGATGCGGAGCCGGGGAAGACGCGGCAGTGGATGCCCACGCGTAGAGGAGTATGAGGGTTCACCAGTTTGCTGTGGTGTGAGGCTACCGTCGCCGTAGAATAACAGGGGGTGTGGGTGAGTATAGGGATAGCCTAGCCAGCGGTGGGAGTAGTAGGGGGCGGTGAGGCCTCCGCCGCATCACAGCCGGCCACGGGAGGCAAGAGCATGAGGCACGACCGGCGCTGGTTTGGGCGGCTGGAGCAAGAAAACCAGAGGTTGAAGAAGCACTACGGTCGTTGGATGGACATCGTATGGTCACTGGAGCTAGAATCGTGCATATTGACTAAGTTGACAAAGCCCTCCATCCCCGTCAACTTAGTAGGTCCACAAGTCAGCCTGCAACTATACTGGGTCCCAGCTAGCAGGGGAGTATTCATTTTTTTTGGTGCGTAATAAGGAGGTACTTCCTTGTGTGCGAAGATATAGCTAGTGGGTCCAAGCTGTCAGCGGCGGTAATGATTTTTTTCGTGAAATACAGAGGCCCTTTCGGTGTGTCCCAGATGTTAGGTGGAGGAATCATTATTTTGCGCGTAATAAGGAGGCATTTCCTTCCGTGCCGCCGTGGACCCAGCTGTCAGCCTCTCCACGTACAGCCCACTTCAGATGCATGTCGGTCGTTGACCATGTTGACCAGGCCGCGCCAAGAGCACCAGGGCGGTGGACGGCGGCGAGGCCTAGGAAGGGAACGACACGGAGACAGGGAAGACTCGGCAGTTGTTTCCCACGTGGAGGGGAGTACGACCGTACGAGGGTTTACTGGTTCGTCTGCCGCTGCCGGAGAATAACAGCAGGTGTGGGTGAGTAGAGGGATGGCTAGGCCAGCGATGGGAGTACAATGGGGCGGTGAGGCCTGCACGGTAGCACAGCCGGCCGCGGGGAGGAGGGAGCAGGCAGTCCTGCCGGCGCTTGTTTGAGCAGTTGGAGCAGGAAGAGCATAGATTGAAGCAGCACGACGGCCGTTGGATGGACATCCAACAGTCACTGCTTGTGCGTCACCCTTAATTTAGGAAAGCCTCAAATTTGTGGAAAACATCATACAGCCCATTTGCCATTATTTCTAATAATTTGCAGCCCATTTGCTAATTCTTAAGGTTTTTTTGGAGCCCATATTCTTTTTGTTAGCATTACAGCCCATATTGTGCCCACGGTTAAAAAATTATATGAAATTTTGCATATTTCGGTGCGGTCCGAACTGTTTTTAATCCTGAAATTTCGAGTCACATTCAAACTGATTTTAAAATTAAATGTATATCAATATAAAATCCAACAAATTTTCCACGCATAAAAATCAATGCAATTTAAAATCTCGAAATGGAAAAAAGAAATTTGAAACTAATTGCCGGTTTGATGTGTTTTAAAAATGTACAGCCCATTTCTCATTACTGATAAGCCATTTTCTCGGCCAGCCGAATGAAGCTCTCCTCGTCTTGAAAGATTTGCAGCCCAACAGGCCTAACAAAGTGACTTACTTGGCAAATCACAAAAAAAACTGGGTTGTGGCCGTGGACCCAGCTGTAAGCCTCTCCATGTATAGTACTCTTCCGATGGAAGTCGGTCATTGACCACATTGACCACGCCGCGCCGAGAGCACCAAGGCGGTGGACGACGGTGAGGCCTAGGAAGGGGACGACATGGAGCTGGGGAAGACGCAGAAGTGGATGCCCACGCGGAGAGGTGTACGAGGGTTCACTGGTTCGGCAGCGGTGTGAGGCTGTCGTCGCCGCAGAATAACAGGGGGTGTGGGTGAGTGGAGGGATGGCCTAGCCAGTGGTGGGAGTAGTATGGGGGAGGTGAGGCCTCCGCTGCAGTACAACCGGCCACGGGAGGTAGGAGCAGGCAGCACGACTGGCGCTGCTTTGGGCGGCTGGAGCAAGAAGACCAGATGTTGAAGAAGCACTAAGGCCATTGGATGGACATCGTACGGTCACTGGAGCTAGAATTGTTCATATTGACTAAGTTGACAAAGCCCTCCGTCCCCATCAACTTAGTAGGCCCACAAGTCAGCCTCCCACTATGGTGGGTCCTAGTTGGCAGGGGTATTCATTTTTTGTGCGCAATAAGGAGACACTTCCTTGCGTGCGAAGATATAGTTGGTGGGTCCGACCTGTTAGCGGAGGGAACGTTTTTTTCGCGAAATACAGAGGCCCTTCCGGCGGGTCCCAGATTTCAGGTGGAGGAATCATTATTTTATGCGTAATAAGGAGGCATTTCCTTGTGTGCGGTTGTGGACCCAACTGTCAGCCTCTCCACATACAGTCCACTTCCGATGGATGTTGTTTGTTGACCACGTTGACCACGCCGCGCCGAGAGCACCAGGGCGGTGGACGACGGTGAGGCCTACGAAGGGAACGACACGGAGCCAGGGAAGACACGACAGTGGCTGCCCACGCGGTGGAGAGTACGAGGGTTGACTGGTTCGGCTGCCGTCGCCGGAAAATAACAGGAGTTGTGGGTGAGTAGAGGGATAGACAGGCCAGAGATGCGAGTATATGATGGGTCCGTGAGGCCTGCCCGGTAGAACAGCCGGCCACATGAGGCGGGAGCAAGCGGTCCCGACGGTGCTGGTTTGGGCGGCTGGGGCAGGAAGATGAGAGACTGAAGAAGCACGATTGCAGTTAGATTGACATCTAACGGTCTGACACTGGTAGAGTCGATTGTTGACTAAGTTTCTTTTTTGATAAACCTTGTGTACGCATGAACTTAGTAGGCCCACAAGTCAGCCTCCAAATCTGTGGCAGACAACATAGAGCCCATTTGCTATTTTTTAATAATTTGCAGCCCATTTGCTAATTCTTAAGTAATATATTACAGCCCATTTTCTGCCCAGGACCACGGTCAAAAAGTTCAATCTTATTTTGCATATTTCGGTGGAGTCCGAACGTTTGTAATCCTGAAATGATAAACATTTTTTAAGAACTTATTGATTTTCCAAAAAAACGTTTTGTTTTTATAAGCAAATAAGACGTGGGACAATTGAGTTGGTTTAAGGGAAAACTAGTGGTAAAAAAATCTGCGCTGGGAGGGAAAACAACAACAAAAATAAGGATGTAAATATGAAAAGGGAATTTTATGTATTTTCAATATAATGATATGTGTATGTGAACTAGTAAAACTATATCTAGAGATTAGAAAACGGATGTAGGACATGCGTTTCAAGAGGAAAATAGAACTGAGTTGTCTGTTTGATTCAGTAAAAAAAAGTGCCTACGGATGTTGTAAGACAAAATATAACTAACGCTGGTGGGCCAGAGGCTAGTAGATACCTGCTGCATATTTGTGCCCCGTTGTCGTCATGGGCTGGGCCTGTTAAAAACAAAACCAAGCTTGGGCAGTCTACAGCCCAGTTGAAACTTGCTCGACCGGAAAAAACAATATATGCGCTCAATAAATGAGAGAATTATGCAAGTACAGACTGATAACTGGGATGCAACAGGGATATTGTTTTTTCATCGTGATAATAAGAGCATGCACTTGTTTCGAAAAATTTGGAGAACAGGGAATTCGAACGGCAGGTGCTTATGCTACCCATCAAATAAAAATCAGGTGCCTGAAAATTCGTTTCGAAACAAATAATTTAGATTTATATCCACGTCGACCCTCGGCATGATGGTTGGAAGAAAATGCCAAGTTCATACCAAAAGATCGTTAACAACAATACCAACTTGCGAACGACAAGGTAGTACAAGTACCAATACCAAACTAACTTATAATCTTTTTACTCCTGGACCTAGTGTTCGTCTGGTAGAAAATCTTGCAGAGGACCAGCTCCCGCTTCTTCTCTTGCTCCAGGTGCCCGAGGTGGTACTAGTGCATCACCCAGTTGGTCCTCTGCTGGTCGAAGTTCTTGTTGGTGTGCAGCACCAGAACCTTTTTGCTGCCCGTCTGCCGGTCGTTGACCATCACCGACAAGGTATTGCCGGTGTTGTGCCACATCGCGTGCATGCCGCACTCCGACTGTATCTTGCGACGCGTCCACATGCCCCTTTTGAATGCCTTGGAATTGCGCTGGAAGAAATGCTTGCTTAGGCCACTGTGTGATACCTGCAGTATTGTCGAATACAGGTTTTAGTGTACGTAGTTGGCATTTTCATAACATCTTTGGCATGTTGCAGTCACTTGTTTCAATTTTTATTAACTATCAAATTGTAATTGCTTCACCAAGTCTGCGTCTAAAAAGAAAAATAGAGTTATAAACAAATGAATATGTTTGTGCAAGTAGACGGCCGATCAATGTCTTACCTGGAAGTTTCTCAGGATGGGTGTAGCATATGCCGTGCTCGTTGTCGATGGTTCGTATGAAAAAATTGATGAGAGGGTGAGATCTCATGCTGTCAGCACTCACTTTGGCCTCAAGGTGCTCCATCAGCTCCTGATCCGTAGGATTGAACTTGACACCAGCTGGCAGCACCGGCCAATCCTTCTTCGACTTGCATGGGTTTGTTCCAGTTATATGGTACTCAATGTATGATCAATCGACTGTTTTAAGTGAATGATGAAAGATTTCGACAGATAAGTGGTACTCCAAATCTGAAGTCCAGAATACCCGAACACGCCGCCGGGATTCTTGTGTCACCTCATGCGCAGCGTGTTGTCACGTCAATTCAATGTGTGGACATGATGAATAATTTGACCGACGTATACTAGTACCGCTACTGTACTACTTACTAGTCGTATTTAGTGTCACATTTTAACCATAGGTTTAACTAACAAGTACGCACTTGAAGCCTAAGTGATATATATATAGTGCACAGCATCTCCATCATCATTATCAGTACATCCTGCGTAGGTGAGTTAGGATGCACTTGATCCCAGAAAGGTATCTATCCTTCAAATCAGAGGAGTGCTTCAAACTAACAACAATACATAATATCCAACAAAAGAGGGCCGTGCTACAGCAGCAGAATACATGGCTCAGTCTACATATCAGTACGAATCAAGTTGTGCATATTTGCTATTGGCATGAACCACATCGCCACATGTCGAGTTTGCAAAAGCCATCCATCGCATGGAAGCTTGATGCCTTTCACACACTGAAGATTATCTGGCAACAAGCTGTGTCGACGAATCTCTGGATATGGTGATTCATGAAACCCATGGTATGATGTGTAAACACAGTCCCCCTAGCGAATGGAAGTTGCATAGCACGGTAATCATCACCGGTGATATGATTGATGATTGGTTGGATGATCGGATAATTGAGCCCGAGGAACATGGAGTGGTTGTCGAGGCTGTAAACCCGCCTCCAGTTGAATACGCCTAGCCCAACGGAGTTGGGATCTTTCTCGAACACGAAGAAGCCATAGACATCAATGTCATGAACGCCCTAGGCATTGTACTGCATGTGGTTTGATGAAATGGTTTGGTCAATTTGGTACGTGCAAATGAGCATCAAATGACCACCATCACCTGAACGAGCGATAAACCACCACCCATCGACTGGTATGATTCCAGGTCCTGGAATCATGAAGGCCAGCACATTTGCGTCTGCTGCAACAATTCAAATTGGAGACCAAAAGGACAAAAATAAACAATCATGTTAATAGTATGTGTGGAATTAAGATTATTATAACAGTGACACATATCATAGACAGAGAATTGCAATGTCGTGGTCATATTCATACCCCAAGCTAAAAAAAATAAGCCAATGGCTTTCATATTCTAGCAATATATCATGGTTCAAATATCATGTAACAATGAGAGGAAAACAGATATGACAGGGCCTACTCATATTCTACCATAGCACTTACTACAGTTATCATATCAACTCTAAGCAATAACATGTGTTGTTATAAAAATCCTGGAAATGAGAGTAACATATAGCAATCATGAGGTTATACTCATAATATCTATTCTAACAATCATTAGATACCAATTGTTCTCATATCAACTCTAACAATAACATGTGTGGTCATAAAAATCTAGGAAATGAGGGGAACATATAGCAATGATGTGGTTATAGACATACTATATATTCTAAGTTTGTAACAATGAACAGGCAGTCATATTCTTCAGGTAATGATGAGATGACATAGAACAATTACACGACGATACATTCCACCAGTATAGGCAGCCAATCTGTGCGTCGACCGCATAAACGATGCCATTGTGCACTATAGCATCAGATGGAAGTGTTGGGTAAAGAGGATCGACGATGAGCCATAACCATGTATGGCGACTGGATTCCAGATAGACTAATCCCATGTTGAACACGGCAATGAGCTTGTAATCCATGTAGTCTTCTGACGGTGTGGGCACTTCGCAGATTACAACCTTCAGCAAACAGAGGTCGAGCCAAAAGCTTGACGCGTCTCGTGCGTAGTAGGCAGGAGTGTCCAGCAGGCCGCGAGGCTCAATGGCGGCGGTATCCAAAGATGGAAGGGTGATATCTCGCTGGGTGTAGATATCCACGAGACGCCACGGACTACCGGATTGGTGGATGAGGACGATCCAGTTGGCCTTCATGCCCGCCCAGTAGTGGCCGCGCATGAAGGACAAGTGGACGGGTACTGGTAGCATGCCGAGGGGCACCACGGCAACCTCCGTAGGATCGTCAAGCCGGTGTCTGGGCCACCTGCGAGGATCGGGCATCAGCCAGCAAGGTGTCTTGAAAAGAGCCGGCCGGTTGCAGACGAGTAGACGGTACAAAGACACCGAGCATGCAACCAGACGGACAGTGCTGAGTAGGTCCATACGATTACAGATCTGCTCCAAGAGAACATCGGGGAGGGAATTCTAATCGCGGCTCTACATGTCAGTCGGTCCTGCCATTGGGGTTTTTGGTGCGTGCGAGCCAGTGAGGAAGTGGATTTGGGCGGGCGAGCGAAGAAGCTTCTCCTTGTGTGGCTGAGCAGTGAGCGGGGGGATATGGTACGCGCGAGCTACTAAGGAAGAAAGCGCGGGCGGGCGAGCAGAGAGCGGGGGAAATGGTGTGCGGCCGATGATGGGGAAGAGAGGAGGAAGAAGAGTGGAAGACGGGGAAGAAAGTGCATTAAATCTCAATTCTACTACTACTACCAGGATATACCATCCTTCGGAGTGTAAATAGTTACACCGATGACATATGTGTCTACCACAAGAGGGCCCATATGTCAGTTAATGGAGGACAGAAGCGTGCTCTACTGGCAAACATGATGGCAGTACTGGGTAAGGCTGATCTAGTAACACCAACACGCTGGTTCAACTTATTAATTAAGTGTCCCATCTGCTGCAGCGTGTATTGTCACTTCACTGCGAAGACTAGTTGAATAGTTCTCCCTGACCGAGATGGGGAATAATGGATTGGGAAGACTTCCTTTCTAAATTATCCATATGCCTCTACGCTCACTTCACTCATTTTGCTCCATACATAGTCACTTGTTGAAATCTCTAGAAAGACAAATACTCTGTATTTGGGAATAGGGGGAGGATTTTACTCCATAGTTGGGAACAGAGGGAGGATTTTACTCCGTATTTTGGAACTGAGGGAGTATCACCATATGGAGGGAACAGAGGAAGCTTGAAATATGAACATGTCAATGGGAGGGAGTAAGCCCCATGCATGCATGCAACATGCAACACTCACACGTACACATGGACGTACGCAACACTCACGCACCCATGCGGCACACAGCACACGACGCAACACACAAGCTCACGCTCAAGAGCTCAACCTACTCCCTACGTCCGTGAAAGACTGTAAATTTAGAGATTTACACATTGACCAGGGCATAATTAACGCCCAAAAGTAGCAGACTTATGTGTGCATGCGACCATTGAGAGAAGAAGATTAAATGAAGGTTGTTGCATGCTGTAATTAAGGATAGACATGTAGCCTATACCTAGAGCACAAGTTGGTGCATTAGTCAATCAATATCGATTTAGATTAAAGGCTAAATGCATTGGAAGTGTAGATGCACTACACTCTTTGTTTTTTAGCTGATTTCTTTGCTCTGCCAACTGACAGGTGGGACCCAGAAACCAGGTGACAATTTAACCAGTCAACAAAGTGCCATGTCGACTATGTGGTTGGTCAGTAGGGTGCAATACGGTGCTCTACGATGAGCTAGTGATCGTATAATCACCGCAAAACTATATATAGTGACCGTAAAGAGCGTATTGTTACATACGTTGACCGCCAGTGTATTTTTCTTGTTTCAAATTAAACCATATTAACGAGAAAGGATGCAGTATGGACTAGTACTAGTACTGCTTTGATGTGTCCCGTCAAATTGCCGAACGAGGAGAAGCTTGCTTACTACGCCTCTCCCTCGCCCACGTGCACGGTGGTTCGCGGGACGAGGAGATGGTTTTGACTACAACGCCATATCCCTCTCCCTCTCCCTCTCCCTCGCCCTCGCCCTCACGGTGGACGTGTAGCAATTCAATCGGTGTCAGATTGCCAGAAGCATAATGTGTACTGTAGTATCCTCATTGTTATACCTTCCGAAGAGGCAAAGAGCCAAGTGCAAGGTTCACACGAGTACGAACTGTTGAACCTCCCGAAGAGGCAAAGAGCCAAGCGCAAAGTTTTATAGGAGTTGTCATCCTAGTAGGAGCGTACTACAACTATAGCGAACGATGCTACTGTATGATGCCGCCACATCACGTATATCCAAAGTTGTGCCACCTTTTTTCTCAAAGAGCATGTCGGAGCCCGTGCAACAAAAACACAAGTTGCACGTACACATAACACATTTACTAGCAATAAATTCTAAAGGAAAAATGCCAGTATGCCACACAAGTTCATCCCCAATTCATGTGATAAATTTGTGCACGACTAGTCTACATACATTCACAGCGCTACCGTTCACAATTTACCGTATGATACGTCCATTTTGCATCATGCTTTTATATCAATATTTATTGCATTATGGGTTGTTATTACACATTATGTCACAATACTTATGCCTATTCTCTCTTATTTTACAAGGTTTACATGAAGAGGGAGAATGCCGGCAGCTAGGATTCTGGGCTGGAAAAGGAGCAAATATTAGAGACCTATTCTGCACAGCTCCAAAAGTCCTGAAACTTCACGGAAATTATTTCTAGAATATATATAAATACTTAGGGCAAGAAGTACCAGAGGGGGCCACTCACCAACCACGAGGGTGGGGGCGCGCCCCCTACCTCGTGGGCCCCCTGGTGGCCCTCCGATTCCCATCTTCTGCTATATGAAGTCTTTCGTCCGAGAAAAAATCATAAGAAAGCTTACGGGACGAAACTCCACTGCCACAAGGCAGAACCAATCTAGGGCTCTGGCGGAGCTGTTCGGCCAGGGAAACTTCCCTCTGGGAGGGGCAAATCATCACCATCGTCATCACCAACGATCCTCTCATCGGGAGGGGGTCAATCTCCATCAACATCTTCATCAGCACCATCTCATCTCAAACCCTAGTTCATATCTTGTATCCAATCTTTGTATCCAAACCTCAGATTGGTACCTGTGGGTTGCTAGTAGTGTTGATTACTCCTTGTAGTTGATGCTAGCTGGTTTACTTGGTGGAATATCATATGTTCAGATCCATTATGCATATTAATACCCCTCTGATTATGAACATGAATATGCTTTGTGAGTAGTTACGTTGTTCCTGAGGACATGGGAGAAGTCTTGCTATTAGTAGTCATGTGAATATGGTATTCATTCGATATTTTGATGAGATTTATGTTATCATCCCTCTAGTGGTCTCATGTGAACGTCGACTACATGACACTTCACCATTGTTTGGGCCTAGAGGGAGGAATTGGGAAGTAATAAGTAGATGATGGGTTGCTAGAGTGATAGAAGCTTAAACCCTAGTTTATGTGTTGCTTCGTAAGGGGCTGATTTGGATCCATATGTTTCATGCTATGGTTAGGTACCTTAATACTTCTGTTGTAGTTGCGGATGCTTGAAATAGGAGTTAATCATAAGTGGGATGCTTGTCCAAGTAATGACAACACCCAAGCACCGGTCCACCCACATATCAAATTATCAAAGTACCGAACGCG
This sequence comes from Triticum dicoccoides, assembly GCF_002162155.2. NCBI lineage: Eukaryota > Viridiplantae > Streptophyta > Magnoliopsida > Poales > Poaceae > Triticum > Triticum dicoccoides. The sequence continues at coordinate 76,730,267 of NC_041390.1, forward strand.
AATCATATGATCGTGATGAAAACTATCTTGACGATAATTCCCATGTGTCCTCGGGAGCACTTTCCTTCATATAAGAGTTTGTCCAGGCTTGTCCTTTGCTACAAAAAGGATTGGGCCATCTTTCTGCACCTTATTTACTTTTATTACTCGCTACTCGTTACAATTACCTTATCACAAAACTATCTATTACCGATAATTTCAGTGCTTGCAGAGAGTACCTTGCTGAAAACCGCTTATCATTTCCTTCCGCTCCTCGTTGGGTTCGACACTCTTACTTATCGAAAGGACTACGATAGATCCCCTATACTTGTGGGTCATCAAGACTCTTTTCTGGCGCCGTTGCCGGGGAGTGAAGCGCCTTTGGTAGGTGGAATTTGGTAAGGAAAATTTTATATAGTGTGCTGAAATTTACTGTCACTTGTTACTATGGAAAGTAATCCTTTGAGGGGTTTGTTCAGGGTATCTTCACCACATCTGGAACCCCAATTAGTTACCCCTCAACCTACTGAACCTATTGAAAATGTTTACTTTGAAATTCCTTCGGGTATGATAGAGTAACTGCTAGCTAATCCTTTTGCAGGAGATGGAACATTACATCCCGATTTACACTTAATCTTTGTGGATGAAGTTTGTGGATTATTTAAGCTTGCAGGTATGCCTGATGATTTTATCAAGAAGAAGGTCTTCCCTTTATCTTTGAAGGGAGATGCATTGACATGGTATAGGCTATGTGATGATATGGGATCATGGGACTATAAGCGATTGAAATTGGAATTTCACCAGAAGTTTTATCCTATGCATCTTGTTCATCGTGATCGTAATTTTATATATAATTTTTGGCCTCGCGAAGGAGAAAGCATCGCTCAAGCTTGGGGGAGGCTTAAGTCAATGTTATATTAATGCCACAATCATGAGCTCTCAAGAGAAATGATTATTCAAAAAATTTATGCTCGGCTTTCTGACAACAATCGCTCCATGCTCGATACTTCTTGTACTAATTCCTTTATGATGAAGACTATTGAATTCAAATGGAATTTATTGGAGAGAATTAAATGCAACTCTGAAGATTGGGATCTCGACGAAGGTAAGGAGTTAGGTATGACACCTAAGTTTGATTGTGTTAAATCTTTTATGGATACTGATGTTTTCCATAAGTTTAGCACTAAATATGGACTTGACTATGAGATAGTAGCTTATTTCTGCGAATCTTTTGCTACTCATGTTGATCTCCCTAAGGAGAATTGGTTGAAATATAATCCTCCCATTGAAACAAAAGTAGTTGCACCTATTAAAGTTGAAGAAAAAACTATCACTTATGATGATCCTGTTGTTCCCACCGCTTATGTTGAGAAACCACCTTTCCCTGTTAGAATTATGGACCATGCTAAAGCTTCAACTGTAGTCAACAAGAGTAATATTAGGACACACAAACCCCCTGAGCAAGTTAAAGTTGAACCTAATATTGCTATCGTTAAAGATCTCTTGGCTGATAATATCGTTGGGCATGTTATTTATTTCTGTGAGGAAACTGCTAGAATTGCTAAACCTGGTGCTAAAGATAAACATAGACCTGTGGTAGGCATGCCTGTTATTTTTGTTAAAATAGGAGATCATTGTTATCATGGCTTGTGTGATATGGGTGCTAGTGCTAGTGCAGTACCTATTTCCTTATACAAAGAAATTATGCATGATATTGCACCTGCTGAGATAGAAGATATCGATGTTACCATTAAGCTTGCTAATAGATATACTATTTCACCAATATGGATTGTTAGAGATGTTGAAGTCTTGTGTGGGAAGGTTAAATATCCTGCTGATTTTCTTGTTCTTGGTTCCCCACAAGATAGCTTTTGTCCCATTATATTTGTTAGACCCTTCTTAAATACTGTTAATGCTAGGATAGACTGCGAAAAGGATGTTGTTACTATTGGTTTGGGTGATATGTCTCATGAGTTTAATTTTTCTAAATTTCGTAGACAACCCCGTGATGAAGAATTGCCTAATAAAGATGAAATTATTGGTCTTGCTTCTATTGTTGTGCCTCCTAATGATCCTTTAGAACAATATTTGCTAGACCATGAGAATGATATGTTTATGAATGAAAGAAGGGAAATAGATGAAGTATTCTTTAAACAAGGACCCATTCTGAAACATAATTTGCATGTTGAAATCCTAGGGGATCCTCCTCCACCCAAGGGTGATCCCGTGTTTGAGCTTAAACCGTTACCTGATACTCTTAAATATGCTTATCTTGATGAAAAGAAGATATATCCTGTTATTATTAGTGCTAACCTTTCAGAGCATGAAGAAAAGAAATTATTGAAAACTCTGAAGAAGCACCGTCCTGCTATTGGATATACTCTTGATGATCTTAAGGGCATTAGTCCCACTCTATGTCAACACAAAATAAATTTGGAGAAGGATGCCAAACCAGTTATTGATCACCAACGACGGCTAAATCCTAAGATGAAAGAAGTGGTAAGAAAGGAAATACTAAAGCTCCTTGAGGTAGGTATAATTTATCCCGTTGCTGATAGTTAGTGGGCAAGTCATGTCCATTGTGTCCCTAAGAAGGGAGGTATCACTGTCGTTCCTAATGATAAAGATGAATTGATTCCGCAAAGAATTATTACAGGTTATAGGATGGTAATTGATTTCGGCAAATTAAATAAAGCTACTAAAAAAGATCATTACCCTTTGCCTTTTATTGATCAAATGCTAGAAAGATTATCCAAACATACACATTTTTGCTTTCTAGATGGTTACTCTGGCTTCTCTCAAATACTTTTGTCAGCTGATGATCAAGCAAAGACCACTTTTACTTGCCCTTTTGGTACTTTTGCTTATAGACGTATGCCTTTTGGTTTATGTAATGCACTTGCTACCTTTCAAAGATGCATGATGGCTATATTCTCGAACTTTTGTGAAAAGATTTTTGTGAGGCTTTCATGGACGATTTCTCCGTTTATGGATCCTCTTTTGATAAGTGCTTGAGCAACCTTGATCGAGTTTTGCAGAGATGTGAAGAAACTAATCCTGTCTTGAATTGGGAGAAATGCTACTTTATGGTTAATGAAGGTATTGTCTTGGGGCATAAAATTTCTGAAAGAGGCATTGAAGTTGATAAAGCTAAAGTTGATGCTATTGAAAAGATGCCATGTACCAAGGACATTAAAGGTATAAGAAGCTTCCTCGGTCAGGCCGGTTTTTATAGGAGGTTCATTAAGGACTTCTCAAAAACTTCTCGGCCTCTGACTAATCTATTACAAAAAGATATTCCTTTTGTCTTTGATGATGATTGTGTAGAAGCATTTGAAATACTTAAGAAAGCATTGATTTCTGCACCTATTATTCAGCCACCTGATTGGAATTTACCCTTTGAAATTATGTGTGCTGCTAGTGATTATGTTGTAGGTGCTGTTCTAGGGCAAAGAGTTTATAAGAAATTAAATGTTATTCAATATGCTAGTAAAACTCTAGACAATGCCCAGAGAAATTATGCTACTACTGAAAAAGAATTTTTAGCAGTTGTATTTCCTTGTGATAAGTTCAGACCTTATATTGTTGATTCTAAAGTAACTATTCACACTAATCATGCTGCTATTAAATATCTTATGGAAAAGAAATATGCTAAACCTAGACTTATTAGATGGGTTCTCCTGCTACAAGAATTTGATTTGCATATCATTGATAGAAAGGGAGCTGAGAACCCCGTTGCAGACAACTTGTCTAGGTTAGAGAATGTTCTTGATGACCCACTACATATTGATGATAGCTTTCCTGATGAACAATTAAATGTCATAAATGCTTCTCGTACTGCTCCATGGCATGCTGATTATGCTAATTATATTGTTGCTAAATTTATACCACCTAGTTTCACATACCAGCAAAAGAAAAAGTTCTTCTATGATTTAAGCCATTACTTTTGGGATGACCCACATCTTTATAAAGAAGGAGTAGATGGTGTTATTAGATGTTGTGTACCTGAGCATGAATAGGAACAAATCCTACACAAGTGTCACTCCGAAGCCTATGGAGGACACCATGCTGGAGATAGAACTGCACATAAGGTATTGCAATCCGGTTTTTATTGGCCTACTCTCTTCAAGGATGCCCGTAAGTTTGTCTTGTCTTGTGATGAATGTCAAAGAATTCGTAATATTAGTAGACGTCAAGAAATGCCTATCGATTATTCACTTGTTATTGAACCATTTGATGTTTGGGGCTTTGATTATATGGGACCTTTTCCTTCCTCTAATGGGTATACACATATTTTAGTTGCTGTTGATTACATTACTAAGTGGGTAGAAGCTATTCCAACTAGTAGTGCTAATCATAACACCTCTATTAAGATGCTTAAAGAAGTTATTTTCCCGAGGTTTGGAGTCCCTAGATATTTAATGACTGATGGTGGTTCACATTTTATTCATGGTGCCTTTCTTAAAATGCTTGCTAAGTATGATGTTAATCATAGAATTGCATCTCCATATCACCCACAGTCTAGTGGTCAAGTAGAATTAAGTAATAGAGAGCTCAAATTAATTTTGCAAAAGACTATTAATAGATCTAGAAAGAATTGGTCCAAGAAACTCGATGATGCATTTTGGGCCTATAGAACTGCATATAAAAATCCTATGGGTATGTCTCCGTATAAAATGGTTTATGGCAAAGCATGCCACTTACCTCTTGAATTAGAACATATGGCATATTGGGCTATTAAAGAGCTCAACTATGACTTCAAACTTGCCGGTGAGAAGACGTTATTTGATATTAGCTCACTTGATGAGTGGAGAACCCAAGCCTATGAGAATGCCAAACTGTTTAAACAAAAAGTTAAAAGATGGCATGATAAAAGGATACAAAAGCGTGAGTTTAATGTAGGTGTTTATGTATTGTTATACAACTCTCGTTTAAGATTTTTTGCAGGAAAACTTCTCTCTAAATGGGAAGGTCCTTACGTTATCAAGGAGGTCTATCGTTCCAGTGCCATAAAAATCAACAACTTCGAAGGCACAAATCCGAAGGTGGTGAACGGTCAAAGAATTAAACATTATATCTCAGGTAATCCTATAAATGTTGAAACTAATATTATCGAAACCGTAACCCCGAAGGAATACATAAGGACACTTTCCAGAACGTTTCAGACCCCAAAAAGGAATAGGTATGTGGTACGGTAAGTAAACCGACTCCAAAACAGTTCTAATGGCATTTTTTCTCCGTTTTGGAATATTTTGAAAAATAGGAAAGTAAGAAGCAGTCCGGGAAGGACCCGAGGCTTCTACGAGGGTGGGAGGCGCGCCCTACCCCTGGGCGCGCCCCTGCCTTGTGGGCACCTCGTGCGCTCTCCGGACTCCGTTTTCTCGCACGATACTTCTTTTGGTCGGTAAAAATTCATTATATAATCTCCCGAAGGTTTTGACCACCGTACCACGCAAATATCCTTTATTCTTGTTTCGAGCTGTTTTTTGTCAGGGTTGTCAAGGCCAGGCATCATGTCGTCCCCCTCCTCCGACAATGGTGACAACGATTCTTGGCTAATGAAGACAGAACTGAAGAGGGAAGAACCTATGGAGATCAACAAGGATGAAGGGATCAAGAAGGCCACGGAGGACCAAGTTCTGGCAGCAGAAGACATCCTTCAACTTGATCACAATCTTCTTACCCCAACTAAGATCGAAGCTTTCAAGATGATTGAGCTAGCTCGTATACAAAACAAGTATCTCATACGTGAAACTATTTTGTTGAAGGAGCATATCATCGCACTCAAGGGCACTATCCGCAAGTTGGACGACCTCCTACGCTCGACGTGCGACTATCCATCATCACCAACACCCTCTTCACCGACAAAGAAGGAGACATAAACACATGGGTATGGGCACTCCCCTTGGCAACTGCCAAGCTTGGGGGAGTGCCCCGGTATCGTATCACCATCACTTTTATCTTTACCGTTTTTCTTAGTTCGATCTAGTAGAATAAAGTTTTAGTATGATCTAGTTGTGAGTTTTGCTTTATGATCCTTCTATGTAATCGAGTCCGTGAGCTATCTATAATAAAGATTAGTGTTGAGTCAAGGGCTTTATTATTTTGATATGATCTTGAGGGAATAAAATAAAAGAGAAGAAATAAAAAGAAATAAAGAGATCATATGGATCTTATGGAGAGTAATGAGCTCACATATAAAGAGTATGATGAATAAAAGTTGTTGAGAGTTGACAAACATAGTTTTGGTCATCGTTGCAATTAATAGGAAGTAATAAAGAAAGAGAGGTTCACATATAAGTATACTATCTTGGACATCTTTTATGATTGTGAGCACTCATTAAAGTATGATATGCTAAAGAGTTGACGTTGGACAAGGAAGACAATGTAATGGATTTATGTTTTCTTTCATCTGAGATAAATTATATTATCATGGATCATCCAACATGTTGAGCTTGCCTTTCCCTCTAATTCTAGCCAAATTCTTTGCACCGAGTAGAGATACTACTTGTGCTTCCAAATACCCTTAAAACCAGTTTTGCCATGAGAGTCCACCATATCTACCTATGGATTGAGTAAGATCCTTCAAGTAAGTTGCCATTGGTGCAAGCAATAAAAAATGCTCTCTAAATATGTATGACTTATTAGTGTGGGAGAAAATAAGCTTTATACGATCTTGTGATGTCGAAGAAATAAAAGCGATGGACTGCATAATAAAGGTCCATATCACAAGTGGCAATATAAAGTGACATTCTTTTACATTAAGATTTTGTGCATCCAACCATAAAAGCACATGACAACCTCTGCCTCCCTCTTCGAAGGGCCTATCTTTTACTTTTATCTTCTACCTTATATAAGAGTCATGGTGATCTTCACCTTTCCTTTTTACATTTTATCCTTTGGCAAGCACAATGTGTTGGAAAGATCCTGATATATATAGCTAATTGGATGTGAGTCTTCATGAATTATTATTATTGACATTACCCTTGAGGTAAAACGTTGGGAGGCAAAACTATAAGCCCCTATCTTTCTCTGTGTCCGATTAAAACTTCATACCCATAAATATTGCGTGAGTGTTAGCAATTGTGAAAGACTAAATGATAGTTGAGTATGTGGACTTGCTGAAAAGCTCTTATATTAACTATTTCCTATGTTATGATAAATTGCAATTGCCTCAATGATAGAGATTAGAGTTTGTTGGTTCTCAACGAAGTTTATGATTCATACTTGAAATTGTGATTGAATTGTTACTTTAGCATAAGAGGTCATATGAAAATATATATATATATATATATATATGTTTCTGTTCTACGAATGATCATGATCCCCTCATGTCTATATTTTATTTTTATCGACACCTCTATCTCTAAACATGTGGACATATTTTTCGATTTCGGCTTTCGCTTGAGGACAAGCGAGGTCTAAGCTTGGGGGAGTTGATACGTCCATTTTGCATCATGCTTTTATATCAATATTTATTTCATTATGGGCTGTTATTACACCTTATGTCACAATACGTATGCCTATTATCTCTTATTTTACAAGGTTTACATGAAGAGGGAGAATGCTGGCAGCTGGGATTCTAGGCTGGAAAAGGAGCAAATAATAGAGACCTATTCTGCACATCTCCAAAAGTCTTGAAACTTCACGGAAGTTATTTTTAGAATATATAAAAAATACTGAGCGCAAGAACTACCAGAGGGGGCCACTCACCAGCCACGAGGGTGGGGGGCGCGCCCTACCCCCTTGGGCGCGCCCCCTGCCTCGTGGGCCCCCTGGTGGCCCTCCGATGCCCATCTTCTGCTATATGAAGTCTTTCGTCCGAGAAAAAATCATAAGAAAGCTTATGGGACAAAACTCTGCCACCATGAGGCGGAACCTTGGCGGAACCAATCTAGGGCTCCGACGGAGCTGTTCTGTCGGGGAAACTTCCCTCCGGGAGGGGCAAATTATCACCATCATCATCACCAACGATCCTCTCATCGGGAGGGGGTCAATCTCCATCAACATATTCACCAGCACTATCTCATCTCAAACCCTAGTTCATCTCTTGTATCCAATCTTTGTATCCAAACCTCAGATTGGTACCTGTGGGTTGCTACTAGTGTTGATTACTCCTTGTAGTTGATGCTAGTTGGTTTACTTGGTGGAAGATCATATGTTCAGATCCATTATGCATATTAATACCCCTTTGATTATGAACATGAATATTCTTTATGAGTAGTTACGTTTGTTCCTGAGGACATGGGAGAAGTCTTGCTATTAGTAGTCATGTGAATTTGGTATTCGTTCGATATTTTGATGAGATGTATGTTGTCATCCCTCTACTGGTGTCATGTGAACGTCGACTACATGACACTTCACAATTGTTTGGGCCTAGAGGGAGGCATTGGGAAGTAATAAGTAGATGATGGGTTGCTAGAGTGACAGAAGCTTAAACCCTAGTTTATGTGTTGCTTCGTAAGGGGCTGATTTGGATCCATATGTTTCATGCTATGGTTAGGTTTACCTTAATACTTCCATTGTAGTTGCGGATGCTTGCAATAGGAGTTAATCATAAGTGGGATGCTTGTACAAGTAAGGACAGCACCCAAGCACCGGTCCACCCACATATCAAATTATCAAAGTTCGAACGCGAATCATATGATCGTGACGAAAACTAGCTTGACGATAATTCCAATGTATCGTCGGGAGTGCTTTCCTTCATATAAGAGTTTGTCCAGGCTTGTCCTTTGCTACAAAAATGATTGGGCCATCTTGCTGCACCTTATTTACTTTTATTACTTGCTACTCGTTACCAATTACCTTATCACAAAACTATCTGTTACCAATAATTTTAGTGCTTGCAGAGAATACCTTGATGAAAACCGCTTATCATTTCCTTCTGCTCCTCGTTGGGTTCGACACTCTTACTTATCGAAAGGACTATGATAGATCCCCTATACTTGTAGGTCATCACCGTACTCCACTTACACGTTATAGATGGGCTACATGTCCTCCTCAAGGTTCTAGTCCCTGGTGTTCTTCATGGATGGCACGATCCATAGCGGTGGGCAACGGGAATCATTGTCGCAGCTTTCTAGTCCGGTTCCACACGATGGAGACTCATCCAAGCTGAAGCGGCATAAATCGGGGATAGCGTGTCCCAGCATGTCGTTCATCCGGCGATGTGCACTAAAGACACAACCATGCTTCATGAACGGCAGGCCTTCCGTGTCGTGCACGGAACGTGGCATCCGCTTCACAATGGGGTAGTTGTCCCCAATGAAAAGTGAGTACTCTCCAAGAGTGTTCCTCGGCACCCATGTAGCATCACGGGGGTCGAACTCAGCGCCGTTCATCTGGTACACGCGGCATCTCAGATCTGGACACATGGTGACGTACATAGTCAAGGTCCATGCATAATAATGTTGTGCTCAAATATGGCGGTCAGTAATACTGTGCAGCAAATAGTACTACTCCGGTATAGAGGAAGTAAAATAACCGGCTTATTATATATAGCCACTCTTGGCTACATGGATGAGATAGTAAGACATGGAAAAACAAAAATGGTGGCAGCTAGTGGGTTCAAGTCTTCAAGAGCCTAGCTAGCTATACATGTCCTCCAAGGTAAAAAGTACTCCTACTAGTACGTAAGTAGAGTACTAGTACAACAATGAAAGAGAAGGCGAGAGGGTTAAAAATGGAATACCTGGGTAGATGGTGACGGTCCGATCGTGGTAGATTGTGTGACCATGTTGCACATCAATGGTACCATGGGTAATGACTGCTCAGATAGTTGATCCCAATATGCCAAAGTCTACAAGGTTCCAGTTTAGACCGAATCGCGGATGCAAATGCACATCCAGGATCGGCGGTCTTATTTTGATCGCGGGATGACTGGTCCCTGCAAAACAATGGAGTACCGTTAGGGATGCAAATGATGGTTTGTGCATTCCGTTTGTAATCTCCCGTACCGTAGGATGGAAACCAGATGAAGCAAGTCCCCTGGCTTCTCACCGCGAAGATGCGGCCTAGATGGCGCACGGGGTCTTTGAACGTGTAGGGGTACAAATCTGCCGCCGCCAACATGCGCCAGCATCTGTCGTTACTGCCTCTTGCATTGATGGCTATCCTTATGCCGAACACCGCGATGGGACAGTAATCATTGTAGCCGCGTTGCTTTGTCGGCGGGTCCGCAATTGCTATCTTCTTCAATCTAATGTAGGCATCATCATACGTATTCAAGCCCAGCCAGTCCGGAAGGCCGATCCCAATGGTGGAGAAGGGGTCTATCAGAACGGCCGCACTGCTGTGGATGTTGTGCAAAATGATGGTGGTATCTGGCTGGAGGTATGCAAGCCAATCTTCGTTGGCACCGACCCAGACCTATATATAAGACGGTGGGCAGCAGAGAAATTACGGGATGGAAATGGAATAACTAAGTACTACATGATCAAACTCCATTACTGACCTGCTCATCGGACAAAATCCGACTACCTCTCAATGTCGGAAACTCTAGCGGAGTCAACGTGCAACCATGGCCAGGGAGCGGTGGACTATTCGAAGGATTGTCCCATAGAAGAACCTTCACCTCGAGGACGCATGGAAGACCAACAAGCATGGCCTTTTCCCAATCCATTTTAAGCACCATCTTGAAAAAGTTGGTGCAGGAAGCACCGAGTCTTGCAGCGGTGAGGACGTCGGAGCGGCGCGCGATTTCTCCCAGAGGATCGTCATCCAAGGTCTCCCAGCCCCAACGAGGAGGAGAACCGCCTGGCGAATCCATGGGAGCAGCGACGAACTGCCTTCTCTTCGGGGGGAGGGGAACTAGCGAGGAGGAGATAAGAGCGTAGTAACCGCAGGGCCTCGTCCCTTCCAACTGTAGATCGTTCCTTAGGCTACTCATAGTGGGGAGTAACATATACTAGTATAATGCATATGATACTAGTATATGATACTACCTTCATAGTGCATAGTATCATAAAGTAGTATCATAGATTAGCATATTTATTGCCATGCATGACACAAAGTAGCATAGCATTTAACATGATACGGTATCTACCTATGTTACTATAACCCTCTCTCTCTCTCTTATTTAATTGTGTGCCACATAAGCATGTTTGCTAGTCCCAAGTGCATGTTACCGGTTATGTTACCCCCATTATGGCTAGCCTTAGCGAAGGGGTGAGGCTATTATTTACTACTAGTACTAGCATTATGGGACGTTATGGGATTGCATTATACTGTAAATAATAGCACTAGTAAGAAATTTTTGTCACTAGCTAGTAGTTTTTGGCGTGGATTAAGAAATTTTGGGTATGTTTTTGCTATTTTTTGTACACGCCAACTAGTGTCAAAAAACATCTTACATTATGTGACGGAGGAGTACGTACTCGTACTGTAGCAGTACTAGTACTACTTTCTCAACTAGTAGTGCGATGTACTGTACTTCTAGTATAGTGCACCAGTTTTGAACTCTTGAATCTCAGGGTCAAGGAGCTACGGTTGGAAGTGGAGGGTATTACGTACTGTTTTCTAGAACCATCGTTGTACTATCAATGCAGGGAAAGTACACCTGCGTAGTGGCCTAGTGGGTACTCTTGGTGCTCTATTCAGCCGCTCCTCTCATGTAGCTAGCCTACTCAGCCGCTCCTCTCACGCACACGCTAGCAGCCTGTTTATCAGTGATGGTTACTGCGGGGGCAGAACATTTGAGTTATTTGATATAGCAAGACAGGGCTTTTCGCTTCCATTTGTGGAGGTGTAATGGATCTTGTCGAACGTTGTTAGTAGTTCCTTCTTTATGAATGAGATGAAGCAAAGCTTTTGCCTCCGTTTCAAAAAACATGTCAATAGGAATTTCTTTTATACTAGAGCCGATAATGGAGTGAAGTCCATGCGTGGAACGCCACAAGCTACAGAGTAGTAGTAGAGCACTTTACGTACAGAGCCATATTGCACAGTTCCCAATGCCCCGCCAGGCTTTTTCGGCTCCTCGGGCTTAATTGGGAGGCGCTAGTTTAAATATGCTACTAGCTGATGAGGAAGCGGCAAGCGAGGTGCAGCTAGGACGAGCACGCAAGCCACGAGATGCTGGGAAGGAAAACCCGTTCACGTGGCTAGGCTATCCAGTGCACCCAGATTGTGGTGCCGCACGTCCGTTTGACTTCAAAACTCAAACTACCCGTGTAAAATATTGGCTCGCAGCAAAGTTACTATTTTTTTAAAAAGGCCACTGTGCATTCGGCCGGGATCGAACCCACAAAACGAGGTATACACTCCCGCGACCACTAGTAGTACTTGTTCGAGTACAACGCAACCTAGAATCACTAATGCAAGAAACCACTAATAATGCCAAGAAACTACTACCACTTGCATACATGGCAGACTTAAGATAAGACTACCTTATCAACCATTGTACATGCTCTTACCAACCAGCCCTACCAAGAAACGACTACTCTACAAAGTGCCGTTGTAGGCACGTTACAACCCATGGCCCTGTTTGGATACATTTGTTGTCAATCTAACCCTACCATCCAAACACCACTTTGGTTACAGTTAGTTCAGGGTTAGATTGACCTCTGACTTAGAGTATCCAAACAGGGCCCATGTCGCCCATTAAGTCAACGCCTTCTATTTGACCGGGCGTTCTTACTTGTGGGACCTACATGTCAGTCTGCACAAAAATCCCCGAGTGACCTCCTACCTTCGGCCCGCCCACCTAGTCATCCTCGACCATGGGACGCAGCTACCGCCGCCGACAGAAGGCGAGTTCAAAACCGCCGGCGGTGCGGAGCCCATCTTGCGGCAGCCCGGATGCCAGCTCCGTCCGACGCTCGCAACCGCTAGCTAGCCAAGATAGCTCCGTCCAGCTCTTGTCTGCAAGGTTTGCTAGCTAGATTGGCACGGCGGCACGGCGGCTTGCTCGCGCGCGCCGGGCTAAGGCCAGCCATCTGGCTCCAGTGAAGGCCAGCGCGGCGGCTTGCTCGCTCGTGAGTCACGCTCAGACCAGCCTGACAACCCGTGCGGAGGCCAGCGCGGTGTCCGGCCCGTCCGGCGGAGCAGCGGCCAACTCGCTCATCACCGGCGCCACTGATGAACACGCATCAGTACTGTTTGAAGTAATGTTCAGGAAAAATAATGATTTGAGGGGGAATAATAGGATAGAAGGTCAGATGTGGGTCCCTCGTGTCAACGATCAAACAAAATGTGTTGGCTTAAGCTGCCTCGTCAGCACGGACGTGTGGGCCAACCCTGTCATAAATGGTTTAAACTAACCTAATCGGTAGGTAGTAGTTTTTGGCGTGGATTAAGAAATTTTGGGTATGTTTTTGCTATTTTTTGTACAATAGATTCTTCCTAGGGCTGGTTGAAAGTGGTAGTTTTTTGTTAAATACTCTACATATTGTAAGTAGGAGTGAAAGTTAAGCTTTGGAACCCAATAAGCAAGGCAAGTTACATGGTGCATATGTGTACATGATTGAAAGTAAATATCAACCATGAGTGACTAATATCTTGATGGAAAACTCGAAACTAGGGAATACTAGGGAACTTTTTTTGCATGGTTGGAAATACTAGCAATGTTCATGTGTGTTGCAATGAATCATAATTAGAATAATACTTATTCACAAACTTGATACAAAACACTCTAATTTTGATATACATATATCACTAGAGATATATTATGTTTCAATTAGAATATATTCCTTGGGCTGTTTTGGTGAGGTCAGGGAGGGATGTGGTTGGTTTTAAGATACTAATTATGGGTTTTTCTGTAAATTGGTAGACAAGTGGGATGTTTGTGAGAAAAGGCAACAACTTACCTCACAGTCGTTAGATGTAGATCTAATGGTCACAAACAACGGATGGCAGACACACCATCATCACCAACTTAGTCTTCTGTAGGAGTTCTAGCAAGATCCATGCATTGCACGGAACATCAAGATGCATTTTTTATAAAAACACTCGTTGTGATTGACCCATGCGGGAGTAATGCCATGTGTAAAAACTAATGATATCTCGAGAAATAGGATATAAGGTGAAGAGGAGTGGGGCGTGGTGCTGATTGGTGGTCGGACTGAGCGGAGGCATGGGGATTGACGACGCCGGCAGCGGCCACCAGGCCAGTTTGTTCCAGAGGCTTCCTTTCTTAATTGCTCAACAGTTAGGTTGTTGGGGATAAGGATGAACGTGGGAAGACCTTGTCTGCAAATGTGGAGAGGGGTGCGGGTATCTTTTAGTTTAATTTCCATCAGTCAGATATAGATCGGACGGTCTATATTGCAAGATGGCACGCGTACCATCATCACCAACTCAGTTTTTTATAAGAGAAGAAATATAAGTATGGAGATACAAATGTATTATCGATAATTGTTTCCGTAAACTAGCATCTACATTCTATTCAACGCCTCAGCATGTGAGGCCTTAGCACAATGACTTCCCGACTGTGTAAAACAAAGGTTTTCCCGTCGCCGATAAGGACGGGGTGATGGCGGCGCGCTTTTTGGCTTGCCCTAGTCCTACTAGTCATACTAGGTGGTCTAAGCATGTGTAGATTTATTATTTTTCACGTCCCGTGTTCGCGTACTGACACGACTGTTGATGAATAGACGGTAAGTTATTCACGGGGAAACCCTTGTTGACTGTGTTTGTGTGTGAGAGAGAGAGACAGTGTGCATGTGTGATATGTCTAGAGACCAAGGCAATGATAACAGATTCTTTGTGTCTATGTGTGTGGAGGATAGAGAGAGAGACATGCACATGGGGCTTTGTGTTGTGTAACGCGGAGACACATATATATAATTAGAGAGTGAGTGTGTGAGATACACATGCGGACATGGGGAGAGATGAGGATCCAGATTAATGGGTTTTTGTGCGTGTCTGTGTGTGTTTGTGCGTGCATTTGTGTGTGAGAGGGAGTGTGTGTATGTGGAGTAGAGAGACCACTAATGATGTAAACCTAGTATAAGGGAAGGTGCAATGGTGTGACATGTGTAGTAGCGGGATAGCATGGGTGCGGGCGGGGCGAGCAGACTATTTGGAAGAGACATCGATTGTGTGTGGGAGAGGGGTGTGAGAGCGAGAGAGAGAGAGAGAGAGAGCGACGGAGAGAGAGAGAAAGAGAGAGAGAGAGAGAGAGAGAGAGAGAGAGAGGAAGAGAGGGGGCGTTTGTGTCCATAAATGGTGTATAGATAGGGAGACAATGTTGATGTTGTTTGAAATTGGCCTATGTACGGAGAAGCAAGGGAAGTGAGTCATCGTGTGTGTGATAGGGACTTCATAAGAGATCTAGAATAGATGGTGTAGAGAACAATGTGCGAGATCGAGAACGATGATACATTAGGGAGCTATGGAAAGAGTCACGAGATATATGTATACAGGGAGGAGCTGGGGCGGGTCCGCATGTGGGAGAGATAGAAAGAGGAGAGTGGTGCACAAGGAGACAAAGTGTGCTTATTTTGTAGTGGGGGTGGTGTGTGAGGTGAGTGTGCGAGAACCACATAACTAGGGAGATAGACGTTTGGGGGCGACGTTTTGTGTGTATGGGAAAGATACACTCTACATAGTGCGTGTGCTTGGGAAAGAGAGATGCCGGGAGACCTAGCTAGAGAGTGGGGGAAGAGATGTGTGCATGCCCAAGAGATAAAGTGATAGAGACCTATATTGGGGTTTGGACTTTAGAAGATAAAGGGGTGTTAATGTGCTCGTGTGTTGGTGTTTGGGGGAGAGAACACTTCTCTCTGTGTGTGTGGGGGCGACGAGGGGGGGTGGCTTCAGATAAAGAGTGAGGTGTATATATTTGAGGGACTTTAGCGTAATTGAGATATACATGGTCAATAGTGTGTGCACTCAAGATTGATCAATTTGTTTCACAGTTTGGACTATGAGATAACGATACTTTTGAACATGTGTGATACACTTTGATGTACCAGAATTACAAACCTAAGATTGGAATTTTGGAATTTGACTCCATCATTAGCTTTTGTAATTCATTTAAATAGAGGTACATTTTTAAGCCGGGATTTTGTGATTTCAAATTCATATATCAAACCTAGAGATATACACATACGGGCATGTTCAAACTTTATAATCATCCACTTTATTCATACACATACACATTTTTGTTTTTGTCATCATATTTAGGATAAACACATTTCGAATTTCATTTGAATTGGACCATATGATGCTATTTGCTTGTAGTAGCTCAATGATCCATATTTGAATTGAATGGACAATCTAAGTTTCGAGTTGGAGACATTGATTTTCAAAACTTGCACTTTTTTGCGTGCAAAACAAACAAATTCTCGGCCATGATATCATAGTCGGCCGTACAAGAGTGATACGTCTCCAACGTATCTATAATTTTTATTGTTCCATGCTATATTCTATTCTTTTTTGGACATTATTGGGATTTATTATACAATTTTTTATTATTTTTGGGACTAACCTATTAACCAAAGGCCCAACCCAGAATTGCTGTTTTTTTGCCTATTTTAGGGTTTCGCAGAAAAAGAATATCAAACGGAGTCCAAACGGAATGAAACCTTCGGGAATGTGATTTTCAGAACGAACATGATCCAGAGGACTTGGACCCTATGTCAAGCAATCAACGAGGAAGGCACGAGGTAGGAGGCACGCCTACCCCCCCCCCTAGGCGCGCCCTCCACCCTCATGGGCCCCCTGTTGCTCCGCCGACGTACTCCTTCCTCCTATATTTACCTACATACCCCCAAACTACCAGATAGGGAGCCAAAACCCTAACTCCACCACCGTAACTTTTTGTATCCATGAGATCCCGTCTTGGGGCCTTTTCTGGAGCTCCGCCGGAGAGGGGGCATCGATCACGGAGGGCTTCTACATCAACACCATAGCCCCTCCGATGAAGTGTGAGTAGTTTACTTCAGACCTACGGGTCCATAGTTATTATCTAGATGGCTTCTTCTCTCTTTTTGGATCTCAATACAAAGTTCTCCCCCTCTCTTGTGGAGAGCTATTCGATGTAATCTTCTTTTGCGGTGTGTTCATTGAGACCGGTGAATTGTGGGTTTATGATCAAGTTTATCTATGAACAATATTTGAATCTTCTCTGAATTCCTTTATGTATGATTGGTTATCTTTGCAAGTCTCTTCGAATTATCAGTTTGGTTTGGCCTACTAGATTATTCTTTCTTGCAATGGGAGAAGTGCTTAGCTTTGGGTTCAATCTTGCAGTGTCCTTTCCCACTGACAGTAGGGGCAGCAAGGCAAGTATTGTATTGTTGCCATCTAGGATAACAAGATGGGGTTTATATCATATTGCATGAGTTTATGCCTCTACATCATGTCATCTTTCTTAAAGTGTTACTCTGTTCTCTTGAACTTAATACTCTAGATGCATGCTGGATAGCGGTCGATGTGTGGAGTAATAGTAGTAGATGCACGCAGGAGTCGGTCTACTTGTCTCGGGCGTGATGCCTATATACATGATAATACCTAGATATTCTCATAACTATGCTCAATTCTGTCAATTTCTCAACAGTAATTTGTTCACCCACCGTAAATACTTATGCTCTTGAGAGAAGCCACTAGTGAAACCTATGGCCCCCAGGTTTATCTTCCATCATATTAATCTTCCAATACTTAGTTATTTCCTTTGCGATTTATTTTACTTTGGATCTTTATCATAAAAATACCAAAAATATTATCCTAGCATATCTATCAGATCTCACTCTCGTAAGTGACCGTGTAGGGATTGACAACCCCTTATCGCGTTGGTTGCGAGGATTTATTTGTTTGTGTAGGTGCGAGGGACTCGTGTGCGGCCTCCTACTGGATTGATACCTTGGTTCTCAAAAACTGAGGGAAATACTTACGTTACTTTGCTGCATCACCCTTTCCTCTTCAAGGGAAAACCAACGCAGTGCTCAAGAGGTAGCAAGAAGGATTTCTGGCGCCGTTGCCGGGGAGGTTCGTGCAAGACAAGTCAAGATTTGGCTCCTGACAACGAGTCACTTGTGGGGCCGTTGCAAGTCAAGACATACCAAGTACCCATCACAAACCCTTATCTCCCGCATTACATTATTTGCCATTTGCCTCTCGTTTTCCTCTCCCCACTTCACCCTTGCTGTTTTATTCGCCCTCTCTCTCCATCCTCCCTCTCTTTCTCTATTTGCCTCTTTTTGCCCGTTTCTTGTTTGCTTGTGTGTTGGATTGCTTTCTTGTCATGATGGCTCAAGATAATACTAAATTGTGTGACTTCACCAATACCAACAACAATGATTTCCTTAGCACTCCGATTGCTCCTCTTACCGATACTGAATCTTGTGAAATCAATAATGCTTTGTTGAATCTTGTCATGAAAGATCAATTCACCGGCCTTCCTAGTGAAGATGCCGCTACCCATTTGAATAGCTTCATTGATTTATGTGATATGCAAAAGAAGAAAGATGTGGATAATGATATTGTTAAATTGAAGCTATTTTATTTTTCACTTAGAGATCGTGCTAAAGCTTGGTTTTCGTCTTTGCCTAAAAATAGTATTGATTCGTGGAATAAGTGGAAAGATGCTTTTATCTCTAAGTATTTTCCTCCTGCTAAGATCATCTCTCTTAGAAATGATATTATGAATTTTAAGCAACTTGACCATGAACATGTTGCACAAGCTTGAGAGAGGATGAAATTAATGATACGTAATTGCCCTACACATGGTTTGAATTTGTGGATGATTATACAAAATTTATATGCCGGATTGAATTTTGCTTCTAGAAATCTTTTAGATTCGGTCGCGGGAGGCACTTTTATGGAAATCACTTTAGGAGAAGCTACTAAACTCCTAGATAATATTATGGTTAATTATTCTCAATGGCACACTGAAAAATCTACTAATAAGAAAGTGCATGCGATAGAAGAAATTAATGTTTTGAGTGGAAAGATGGATGAACTTATGAAATTATTTGCTAATAAAAGTGTTTCTTCTAATCCTAATGATATGCCTTTGTCTACTTTGATTGAGTATAAAAATCAATCTATGTATGTGAATTTTGTTGGTAGGAATAATTTTGGTAACAACGCGTATAGAGGAAACTTTAATCCTAGGTCGTATCCTAGTAATTCCTCTAATAATTATGGTAATTCCTACAACAATTCTTATGGAAATTTTATAATATACCCTCTGATTTTTAATCTAATATATGAAATAATTTATTACTTCGCAAAAGAATTCCAATGCTTTGATTGAAGAAAATATGCTTAAGATTGATGAGTTGGCTAGGAACGTTGATAGAATTTCTCTTGATGTTGATTCTTTGAAACTTAGATCTATTCCACCTAAGCATGATATAAATGAGTCTCTCGAAGCCATGAGAATTTCCATTGATGAGTGCAAAGAAAGAACCGCTAGGATGCGTGCTAAGAAACATTGCTTTGTAAAAGTGTGTTCTTCTAGTTTCCATGATAATAAAGATGAAGATCTAAAAGTTATTGATGTGTCCCCTATTAAATCTTTGTTTTGCAATATGAATCTTGATAATGATGGGACTTAATATGATCCACCTTTACCTAGACAGCATTCCAAAAATTCCGAGTCTTTAGACCTTGATGCTAAAATTGTTAAAAGTGGTATTGAAGAAGTCAAAACTTTAAATATTAATGAATCCACTATTTTGGATTTCAAGGAATTTAATTATGATAATTTCTCTTTGATAGATTTTATTTCCTTGTTGCAATCCGTGCTAAATTCTCCTCATGCTTATAGTCAAAATAAAGCTTTTACTAAACATATCGTTGATGCTTTGATGCAATCTTATGAAGAAAAACTTGAGTTGGAAGTTTCTATCCCTAGAAAACTCTATGATGAGTGGGAACCCACTATTAAAATTAAAATTAAAGATCATGAATGCTATGCTTTTTGTGATTTGGGTGCTAGTGTTTCCACGATTCCAAAGACTTTGTGTGATTTGCTAGGTTTCCGTGATTTTGATGATTGCTCTTTAAACTTGCACCTTGCAGATTCCACTATTAAGAAACCTATGGGAAGAATTAATGATGTTCTTATTGTTGAAAATAGGAATTATGTGCCCGTAGATTTTATTGTTCTTGACATAGATTGCAATCCTTCATGTCCTATTATTCTTGGTAGACCTTTCCTTAGAACGATTGGTGCAATTATTGATATGAAGGAAGGGAATATTAGATTCCAATTTCCGTTAAGGAAAGGCATGGAACACTTCCCTAGAAAGAAAATTAAATTACCTTATGAATCTATTTTGAGAGACACTTATGGATTGCCTACCAAAGATGGCAATACCTAGATCTATCCTTGCTTTTATGCCTAGCTAGGGGCGTTAAACGATAGCGCTTGTTGGGAGGCAACCCAATTTTATTTTTATTCCTTGATTTTTTTCTCCTGTTTAGTAATAAATAATTTATCTAGCCTCTGTTTTGGTTATGTTTTTTTGTTTAATTAGTGTTTGTGCCAAGTAGAACCGTTGGGAAGACTTAGGGAAAGTCTTTTTAATCTTGCTGTAAAAAACAGAAACTTTAGCGCTCACGAGAATTGCTGCCATTTTTATTTGGAAAGTGATATTTAGTTAGTTATTTTTTAATATGATTAATAGATAAATTCCTCACGTCCAGCAATTTATTTTAGAATTTTTGGGGTTCCATATCTTGCGTTAGCTACAGATTACTACAGACTGTTCTATTTTTGACAGATTCTGTTTTTTCGTGTGTTGTTTGCTTATTTTGATGAATCTATGGCTAGTAAAATAGTTTATAAACCATAGAGAAGTTGTAATACAGTAGGTTTAACACCAATATAAATAAATAATGAGTTCATTACAGTACCTTGAAGTGGTGTTTTGTTTTCTTTCGCTAACGGAGCTCACGAGATTTTCTACTTTAAGTTTTGTGTTGTGAAGTTTTCAAGTTTTGGGTAAAAGATTTGATGGGTTATGGAGCAAGGAGTGGAAAGAGCCTAAGCTTGGGGATTCCCATGGCACACCAAGATAATATAAGGACACCTAAAATCCAAAGCTTGGGGATGCCCCGGAAGGCATCCCCTCTTTCGTCTACTTCCATCGGTAACTTTACTTGGAGCTATATTTTTATTTACCACATGATATGTGTTTTGCTTGGAGCGTCTTGTATTATTTGAGTATTTATTTGTTAGTTTTACAAAATCATCCTTCCTGTACACACCTTTTGAGAGATACACATATATATGATTCGGAAATTGTTAGAATACTCTATGTGCTTCACTTATATCTTTTGAGTTATATAGTTTTTGCTCTAGAGCTTCACTTATATCTTTTAGAGCACGTCGGTGGATTTGTTTTATAGAAACTATTGTTCTCTCATGCTTCACTTAGATTATTTTGAGAGTCCTACAAAACAGCATGGTAATTTGCTTTAATTATGTTAGGCATTCAAGATTAATAAAAAAAAATCTTATCAGTGTGTTGAATACTATGAGAAGTTTGATACTTGATAATTGTTTTGAGATATGGAGATGGTGATATTAGAGTCATGCTAGTCGAGTAGTTGTGAATTTGAGAAATACTTGTGTTAAAGTTTGTGATTCCTGTAGCATGCACGTATGGTGAAGTGTTATGTGATGAAGTCGGAGCATGATTTATTTATTTATTGTCTTCCTTATGAGTGGCGGTCGGGGACGAGCGATGGTCTTTTCCTACCAATCTATCCCCCTAGGAGCATGCGTGTAATACTTTGCTTTGATAACTTGTAGATTTTTGCAATAAGTATATGAGTTCTTTATGACTAAGGTTGAGTCCATGGATCATACGCACTTTTATTCCTTCCATCATTGCTAGCCTCTCTAATACCGCGCGCCTTTCGCCGGTATCATACACCCACCATATACCTTCCTCAAAACATCCACCATACCTACCTATCATGGCATTCCCATAGCCATTCCGAGATATATAGCCATGCAACTTTCCACTGTTCTGTTTACTATGACACGCTCCATCATTGTCATATTGCTTTGCATGATCATGTAGTTGACATTGTATTTGTGGCAAAGCCACCATTCATAATTCTTTCATACATGTCACTCTTGATTCATTGCATATCCCGGTACACCGCCGAAGGCATTCACATAGAGTCATATTTTGTTCTAAGTATCGAGTTGTAATTGTTGAGTTGTAAGTAAATAAAAGTGTGATGATCATCATTTTTAGAGCATTGTTCCAAGTAAGGAAAGGATGATGGAGACTATGATTCCCCCACAAGTCGGGATGAGACTCCGGACAAAAAAAAGAGGCCAAATAAGCCCAAATAAAAAAAGAGGCCATAAAAAAGGGAAAAGGCCCAAATAAAAAAATATGAGAGAAAAAGAGAGAAGGGACAATGCTACTATCCTTTTACCACACTTGTGCTTCAAAGTAGCACCATGATCTTCATAATAGAGAGTCTCATATGTTATCACTTTCATATACTAGTGGGAATTTTTCATTATAGAACTTGGCTTGTATATTCCAATGATGGGCTTCCTCAAAATGCCATAGGTCTTCATGAGCAAGCGAGTTGGATGCACAGCCACTTTGTTCCATTTGTTGAGCTTTCATATACTTATAGCTCTAGTGCATCTGTTGCATGGCAATCCCTACTCACTCACATTGATATCTATTGATGGGCATCTCCATAGCCCGTTGATACGCCTAGTTGATGTGAGACTATCTTCCCCCTTTTTGTCTCCTCCACAACCACCATTCTATTCCACCTAAAGTGTTATGTCCATGGCTCACGCTCATGTATTGTGTCAAGATTGAAAAAGTTTGAGAACATCAAAAGTATGAAACAATTGCTTGTCTTGTCATCGGGTTGTGCATGATTTAAATACTTTGTGTGGTGAAGATAGAGCATAGCCAGACTATATGATTTCGTAGGGATAACTTTCTTTGGCCATGTTATTTTGAAGAAACATAATTGCTTAGTTAGTATGCTTGAAGTATTATTATTTCTATGTCAATATTGAACTTTTGTCTTGAATCTTTCAGATCTGAATATTCATACCACAATTAAGAAGAATTACATCGAAATTATGCCAAGTAGCATTCCACATCAAAAATTCTGTTTTTATCATTTACCTACTCGAGGACGAGCAGGAATTAAGCTTGGGGATGCTTGATATGTCTCCAACGTATCTATAATTTTTGATTGTTCCATGCTATATTATATTCTGTTTTGGACATTATTGGGCTTTATTTTACACTTTTATATTATTTTTGGGACTAACCTAGTAACCGGAGGCCCAGCCTAGAATTGTTGTTTTTTGCCTATTTTAGGGTTTCGCAGAAAAAGAATATCAAACAGAGTCCAAACAGAATGAAACATTCGGGAACGTGATTTTCAGAACGAACATGATCCAGAGGACTTAGACCCTATGTCAAGCAATCAACGAGGAAGGCACGAGGTAGGGGGGCGCGCCTACCCCCCTAGGCACGCCCTCCACCCTCGTGGGGCCCATGTTGCTCCACCGACGTACTCCTTCCTCCTATAAATACCTACATACCCCGAAACTAGCAGATACGGAGCCAAAACCCTAATTCCACCACCGTAACTTTCTGTACCCACGAGATCCCATCTTGGGCCTTTTTCGGAGCTCCGCCGGAGGGGGTATCCATCACGGAGGGCTTCTACATCAACACCATAGCCTCTCCGATGAAGTGTGAGTAGTTTACTTCAGACCTACAGGTCCATGGTTATTAGCTAGATGGCTTCTTCTCTCTTTTTGGATCTCAATACAAAGTTCTCCCCCTCTCTTGTGGAGATCTATTCGATGTAATCTTCTTTTGCGGTGTGTTTGTTGCGACCGATGAATTGTGGGTTTATGATCAAGTTTATCTATGAACAATATTTGAATCTTCTCTAAATTCTTTTATGTATGATTGGTTATCTTTGCAAGTCTCTTCGAATTATCAGTTTGGTTTGGCCTACTAGATTGATGTTTCTTGCAATGGGAGAAGTGCTTAGCTTTGGGTTCAATCTTGCGGTGTCCTTTCCCAATGACTGTAAGGGCAGCAAGGCACGTATTGTATTGTTGCCATCGAGGATAACAAGATGGGGTTTATATCATATTGCATGAGTTTATCCCTCTACATCATGTCATCTTGGTTAAAGTGTTACTCTGTTCTCTTGAACTTAATACTCTAGATGCATGCTGGATAGCGGTCGATGTGTGGAGTAATAGTAGTAGATGCAGGCAGGAGTCGGTCTACTTGTCTTGGACGTGATGCCTATATACATGATCATACCTAGATATTCTCATAACTATGCTCAATTCTGTCAATTGCTCAACAGTAATTTGTTCACCCAGCGTAATACTTATGCTCTCGAGAGAAGCCTCTAGTGAAACCTATGGCCCCCGGGTCTATTTTCTATCATATTAATCTTCCAATACTTAGTCATTTCCTTTGCCATTTATTTTACTTGCATCTTTATTTCTCTTTATCATGAAAATACCAAAAATATTATCTTATCATATCTATCAGATCTCACTCTCGTAGGTGACCATGAAGGGATTGACAACCCCTTTATCGTGTTGGTTGCGAGGAGTTTATTTGTTTGTGTAGGTGCGAGGGACTCGTGTGTGGTCTCCTACTGGATTGATACCTTGGTTCTCAAAAACTAAGGGAAATACGTATGCTGCTCTACTGCATCACCCTTTCCTCTTCAAGAGAAAACCAAGCAGTGCTCAAGAGGTAGCACACTTCTACGACAGCACAGGTATGACTATGTTGATTCTCTCATAAAATTGTCATGGATGTACATGCACGACAAAAAAATGCGACCTACTGTGACAAACACATAGCATCACGGAAGTGTTTTTTTTGTTGTGTAATAAGTGGGATGCTTGTCCAAGGAAGGGCAGTACCCAAGCACCGATCCACCCACATATCAAATTATCAAAGTAACGAACGCGAATCATATGAGCATGATGAAAACTAGCTTGACAATAATTCCAATGTGTCCTCGGGAGCGCTTTCCTTTATATAAGAGTTTGTTCAGGCTTGTCCTTTGCTAAAAAAGGATTGGGCCACCTTGCTGCACCTTGTTTACTTTTGTTACTTGTTACCCGTTATGAATTACCTTATCACAAAACTATCTGTTACCGATAATTTCAGTGCTTGCAGAGAATACCTTACTGAAAACTGCTTGTCATTTCCTTCTGCTCCTCGTTGGGTTTGACACTATTACTTATCGAAAGGACTATGATAGAAGCCTATACTTGTGGGTCATCAAGACTCTTTTCTGGCGCCGTTGCCGGGGAGTGAAGCGCCTTTGGTAGGTGGAATTTGGTAAGGAAAAATTTATATAGTGTGCTGAAATTTACTGTCACTTGTTATTATGGAAAATAATCCTTTGAGGCACTTGTTCGGGGTATCTTCACTGTCGGTGTCAAAACCGACAGATCTCGGGGTAGGGGGTCCCAAGCTACGGATTCTCGAATTAATGGTTACAGAGACGATGTTTTACCCTGGTTCGGGCCCTCTTGATGGAGGTAAAACCCTACGTCCTACTCTTGTTTATATTCATGGAGTATCAAGTACAGAGTTGATCTACCGCGAGATCATATGTTGTGGTCTAAAACCTGAGGGTATGATGAATAATGTCATAATGATCTATCGACTAGCCTAGCCTCGGCTTATATAATGTACCAGAGGCCTAGGATAACAAGTGTCCTAGTCGAATACGTTGGTGGAGAGGAGTCCTTGTCTTGATCTTCAAGTCTTGTGGAATATTCCTAGAATGCGGCATGGGCTGCCCGAAGTGGCCCATGAGTAAACCGCCATGGGGGTCCTTGGCCCGATCCACTGGGTCGGGAGACGGCGTGGTGAGTACCCCCTAGTCCAGGACACCGTCAGTAGCCCCCTGAACCGGTCTTCAAGTTGGGGAGGCTCCTCGATTCTTCCAAACTGCTCTTCGTCTTCGGTCGTCGGTCTTGAAAACTTGTTCAGCAAATCTTCCCATCTTTGATCTTGAGGATCGCCGAAGTGAGTCCAAAGAGTTTACACATCGGGTATCTGAGGAGCCCCTTTAAGTTATCGGCCGTTATCAATGCCATGTTATTTTTACGCCCACCTCGGGTTTGAAGTGTTTCCCGTGCGGTGGTGTCCTCTCGCGTCCGAGCTCTGATAACCCACAAGTATAGGGGATCACAACAGTTTTCGATAAGTAAGAGTGTCAAACCCAATGAGGAGCTAAAGGCAGAACAAATATTCCCTCAAGTTCTATCGACCACCGATACAACTCTACGCACGATTGATGTTCGCTTTACCTAGAACAAGTATGAAACTAGAAGTACTTTGTAGGTGTTGTTGGATAGGTTTGCAAGATAATAAATATTACGTAAATAAAAAGTAGGGGCTGTTGTAAGTAAAGAAGCAATAAAGTAAATATAGCGAGTGTGGAAAAGTGGTGGTAGGAGTTGCGAAATTGCCCCTTAAGCAATTGACTACTTTACTAGACCGATAGCAAGTATTATGTGGGAGAGGCCACTGCTAGCATGTCATTCCTGACTTGGAATTCTATGCACTTATGATCTATTAGCAAGCATCCCCAACTACTAACATTCATTAAGGTAAAATCCAACCATAGCATTAAGATATATTGGTCCCCCTTCAATCCCGTATGCATCAATTTCTATGCTAGGTTGAAGCTTCTCTCACTCTTGCCCTCCAATACATAGTCCTATCAACATACAACCAACCCTAGGGTGTGATCCACGCGCGCACTCATATGATGGGCACCAAAGGACAGCAACATAACCACAAGAAAATTAAATCAATCATAGCAATTCATCAACCACCGATAGGACAACGAAAATATACTCGGACATCATAGGATGGCAACACATCGTTGGATAACAATATGAAGCATAAAGCACCATGTTCAAGTAGAGGGTACAGTAGGTTGCGGGAGGGTGGACCGCTGTAGATAGAGGGGCGAAGGTGATGGAGAGGTTGGTGAAGATGGCAGAGGTGTTGGTGTAGATCGCGGTGATGATGATGATGGCCACAGTAGCGTTCCGGCGCCATCGGAAGAGAAGGGGAGAGGGGGGGCCTTCGTCTTCTTCTTCCTTTACCTCCTCCCTAGATGGGAGAAGGGTTTCCCCTCTGGTCCTTGGCCTCCATGGCATGGGAGGGGCGAGAGCCCCTCCAAGATTGGATCTGTCTCTCTGTCTCTCTCTGTTTCTACGTTCTCAGATTCTACCCTTTCACCGTTTCTTATATTCCCGGATATCCGTAACTCCGATTGGGCTGAAATTTTAACACAATCTCTATCCGGATATTAGCTTTCTTGCAGCAAAAGAAGGGCATCAACCGCCTTACGGGGTGGCTACGAGGGTCAGGGGCGCGCCCCCCTGCCTCGTGGGCCCCTCGAGCATCATCTCGCGTTGATTTCACTTCCCAAAAATCACATATATTCCAAAAAAAATCTATGTCCGTTTTTATCCCGTTTGGACTCCGTTTGATATGGATTTTCTGCGAAACAAAAAACGTGCAACAAACAGGAACTGGCACTGGGCACTGGATCAATATGTTAGTCCCAAAATAGTATAAAAAGTTGCTAAAAGTATATGAAAGTTGTAGAATATTGGCATGGAACAATCAAAAATTATAGATACGACGGAGACGTATCAGCATCCCCAAGCTTAATTCCTGCTCGTCCTCGAGTAGGTAAATGATAAAAAAGATAATTTTTGATGTGGAATGCTACCTAGCATAATCTTGATCATGTATCTAATCATGGCATGAATATTAAGATATGAGTGATTCAAAGCAATAGTCTATCATTTGACATAAAACAATAATACTTAAAGCCCACTAATAAAGCAATCATGTCTTTTCAAAATAACAAGGCCAAAGAAAGTTATCCCTACAAAATCATATAGTCTGGCTATGCTCCATCTTCACCACACAAAATATTCACATCATGCACAACCCCGATGACAAGCCGAGCAATTGGTTCATACTTTTTAACGCGCTTCAGCATTTTCAACCCTCACGCAATACATGAGCGTGAGCCATGGATATAGCACTATAGGTGGAATAGAATGGTGGTTGTGGAGAAGACAAAAAAGGAGGAGATAGTCTCATATCAACTAGGTGTATCAACGGGCTATGGAGATGCCCATCAATAGATATCAATGTGATTGAGTAGGGATTGCCATGCAACGGATGCACTAGAGCTATAAGTGTATGAAAGCTCAAACTAAAAACCAAGTGGGTGTGCATCCAACTTGCTTGCTCATGAAGACCTCAGGCATTTGAGGAAGCCCATCATCAGAATATACAAGCCAAGTTCTATAATGAAAATTCCCACTAGTATATGAAAGTGATAACTCAAGAGACTCTCTATATGAAGAACATGGTGCTACTTTGAAGCACAAGTGTGTTAAAAGGATAGTAACATTGCCCCTCCTCTCTTTTTCTCTCATTTTTTTATTTTTTATAGATATTTTTTTGGTGGGCTTCTTTGGCCTCTTTTTTTTATTTGGGCTTCTTTGGCCTCTTTTATTTATTTTTAAAGTCCGGAGTCTCATCCCGACTTGTGGGGGAATCATAGTCTCCATCATCCTTTCCTCACTGGGGCAATGCTCTAATAATGATGATCATCACACTTTTATTTACTTACAACTCAATATTACAACTCGATACTAGAACAAAGATATGACTCTATATGAATGCCTCCGGCGGTGTACTGGGATGTGCAATGATCAAGGGTAGCAATGGCATCAAAAAACGGACAAGCCATGAAAACATCATGCTAGCTATCTTACGATCATGCAAGGCAATATGACAATGAATGCTCAAGTCATGTATATGATGATGCTGGAAGTTGCATGGCAATATATCTCAGAATGGCAATGGAAATGCCATGATAGGTAGGTATGGTGGCTGTTTTGAGGAAGGTATATGGTGGGTTTATGGTACCGGCGAAAGTTGCGCGATACTAGAGAGCCTAGCAATGATGGAAGGGTGAGAGTGCGTATAATCCATGGACTCAACATTAGTCATAAAGAACTCACATACTTATTGCAAAAGTTTATTAGCCTTCAAAGCAAAGTACTACTACGCATGCCCCTAGGGGGATAGATTGGTAGGAAAATACCATCGCTCGTCCCCGGCCGCCACTCATAAGGAAGACAATCAATAAATACCTCATGCTCCGACTTCGTTACATAACGGTTCACCATACATGCATGCTACGGGAATCACAAACCTCAACATAAGTATTTCTACTAATCCACAACTACCCACTAGCATGACTCTAATATCACCATCTTTATATCGCAAAACTATTGCAAGGAATCAAACATATCATATTCAGTGATCTACAAGTTTTATGTAGGATTTTATGACTAACCATGTGTATGACCAGTTATGTCATCTCTCTAGATAGATATAAGTGAAGCAAGAGATTTTAATTCTTTCTACAAAAGATATGCCCACGCTCTAACAAATATAAGTGAAGCAAAGGAGCATTCTACAAATGGCGGTTTTCTATGTAAAGAGAAACAGGCGATCCAAACTTCAAATGATATAAGTGAAGCACATGAAGCATTCAATAAAGCCATAATCAAAAGATATAAGTGAAGTGCATAGAGCATTCTATAAATAAACCAAGGATTATCTCATACCAGCATGGTGCATAAAAGAAAAATGAAAACTAAGTGCAAAAGACACTCCAAGATTGCACATATCGCATGAACGAAACGAATCTGAAAACATACTGGTACTTGTTGAAGAAAGAGGGGATGCCTTTCGGGGCATCCCCAAGCTTAGACGCTTGAGTCTCCTTGAATATTTACTTGGGGTGCCTCAGGCATCCCCAAGCTTGATCTCTTGCCTCTCTTCCTTTTCTCACATCGAGACCTTCTCGATCATCGAACACTTCATCCACACAAAACTTCAACAGAAAACTCGGTAAGATCCGTTAGTATAATAAAGCAAATCATTACTCTAAGTACTGTTGCAAACCAATTCATATTTTGTTTTTGCATTGTGTCTACTGTAATATAACTTTTTCATGGCCTAATCCACAGATATAAATTGATAGTTTCATCAAAACAAGCAAACTATGCATCAAAATCAGAATCTGTCTAAAACAGAACAGTCTGTAATAATATGAACATTAACCATACTTATGCTACTTGAACAATTCTGACAAAATTAGGAAAAATAAAAACTTTGTATAGAAAGATAGTGCAAAAAGAATCAGAACCATTTGACGTTCCAGCTAAAAATGTAAAATCGCGCACTACAGACAAAGTTTATGTCCAGCACCGTACAAACCATCAAGCAAATGTAAACATCCTAAAGGCAAACCTTGGCACATTATTTTTATAATACAATGGAATTGTACAAGGGGATAATTATTTTTATTGAAAATTTTATGTAATCAAGATTCACAAAATTGCCGTGAGCATGAACAAAGTTCAAGGAGCTCTCCCACTTCAACAATGCTTGTCTTTCTCACTTTCACTTTCCTTTTTGAAAAAGTTTTGGGTTCCCCTCTTTATTTTTGTTGTTTTTAAACTATATGAAAGCACTCAACAGAAATAAATGACTCTCTAAAACTTCTGGGTTGTCTCCCTGGCAGCGCTTTCTTTAAAGCCATTAAGCTAGGCATATAGTGCTCAAGTAATGAATCCACCCGGATCCCAAGGTATATC
This sequence comes from Triticum dicoccoides, assembly GCF_002162155.2. NCBI lineage: Eukaryota > Viridiplantae > Streptophyta > Magnoliopsida > Poales > Poaceae > Triticum > Triticum dicoccoides. The sequence goes on from NC_041390.1 coordinate 76,760,907, forward strand.
AAAGCCAATTTTAATTAACAATGATTTGTAATTTAGTAGTGAGCACAAAGTAATATATATATATCATGCAACAACGAAGTCTAACTCTCTTCCTATGCATCGGCATGTCATAAAATAACAATTCATGCACACAAAGTAAAGGCCAATGCATAGTATAAACAGTTTCTTGCAATTTTATCATATTGGAAACATAGAGAGGTGGAGATATAGTTCCTCTCCCATAATAATTGCAAGTAGGAGCAGCAAGCACATGCATATTATATTCAACAAAATCATCATGTGCAACGGTAAAAGGCAACCCATTAATATAATCCTTAATAAGGGCAAACTTCTCTGATATAGTGTAGTTGGGAGAATTCAAAAAGATAATAGGACTATCATGTGTGGGCGCAATAGCAACAATTTCATGTTTAACATAAGGAACTATAGCAAGTTCATCTCCATAAGCATAATTTATATTGGCATCTTGGCCACAAGCATAGCAAGCATCATCAAAAAGGGATATTTCAAGAGAATCAATGGGATCATAACAATCATCATAGCAATCATCCTTCGGTAAGCATGAAGGGAAATTAAAAAATGTATGAGTTGAAGAGTTACTCTCATTATAAGGTGGGCACGGGTAGTTAATCCGCTCTTCCTCCTTGTGTTCTTCACTCTCCTCCTCATCTTTTTCATCCAATGAGCTCATAATTTCATCAATTTCTTCTTCCATAGACTCCTGCAAAATATTAGTCTCTTCTTGGACAGCGGGGTAGTCCTCAATATATGGTTCAACATAGGCATTAGAAGCATAATTATCATAGGAATATTTAAGTATGTCAAAATTTTAAGATTTGTAAAGAGTAGCATCATACGTTTCAATCAAAGAAGCAATTTCATAAGCACCCTTAAAAGAAAAAAATTCTTCAATTTGTTGAACATCATAGTAACTACAAACACCCTTAGCATACGAAGATACGATTCCATTATCACTAAACTCACATTGATAGGGAAGGTGTTTTTTAGGGTTTTCAGAACAACAAGTAATATCATATATTTCGCATAAATTCCAAGCATAGTATTGCAAACGGTGAATTTGAGCCAGTAAAATTTTCCCTTTTTCAGATATTCAGTGTCGCACATAACAAGCATGCTCTTCTAAAGATTTGCCCTCAACTAAGCTAGTTGGGGTTTCAGCACGAGCACATAGGGATCGAAGATGATCCAAGTAATAAGCTTCAGCAGTGTGATAGATTTTGAGTGGTTCTTCAACCATTGGTTTAGTAGGTACAACTAATTTTTTTGGTATTTTGCGTTTCCTACCCATAACTAAAGATAGAAAACAACTAAGAACAGCAAATAAAAATTACTTAGTGATAAAGCAAACAAGCACACACGAGAATATTCACCCCACGCTATTGCTCCCCGGCAACGACGCCAGAAAAAGGTCTTGATAACCCACAAGTATAGGGGATCGCAATAGTTTTCAATAAGTAAGAGTTTCGAACCCAACGAGGAGCTAAAGGCAGAACAAATATTCCCTCAAGTTCTATCGACCACCGATACAACTCTACGCATGCTTGATGTTCGCTTTACCTAGAACAAGTATGAAACTAGAAGTACTTTGTAGGTGTTGTTGGATAGGTTTGCAAGATAATAAAGATTACGTAAATAAAAAGTAGGGGCTGTTGTAAGTAAAGAAGCAATAAAGTAAATATAGCGAGTGTGGAGAAGTGGTGGTAGGAGTTGTGAAATTGCCCCTTAAGCAATTGACTACTTTACTAGACCGATAGCAAGTATTATGTGGGAGAGGCCACTGCTAGCATGTCATCCCTAACTTGGAATTCTATGCACTTATGATTGGAACTATTAGCAAGCATCCGCAACTACTAACATTCATTAAGGTAAAACCCAACCATAGCATTAAGATATATTGGTCCCCCTTCAATCCCGTATGCATCAATTTCTATGCTAGGTTGAAGCTTCTCTCACTCTTGCCCTCCAATACATAGTCCTATCAACATACAACCAACCCTAGGGTGTGATCCACGCGCGCACTCATATGATGGGCACCAAAGGACAGCAACATAACCACAAGCAAATTAAATCAATCATAGCAATTCATCAACCACCGATAGGACAACGAAAATATACTCAGACATCATAGGATGGCAACACATCATTCGATAATAATATGAAGCATAAAGTACCATGTTCAAGTAGAGGGTACAGCGGGTTGTGGGAGAGTGGATCGCTGTAGATAGAGGAGGGAAGGTGATGGAGAGGTTGGTGAAGATGGCGGAGGTGTTGGTGTAGATCGCGGCGATGATGATGATGGCCACGATAGCGTTCTGGCGCCACCGGAAGAGAAGGGGAGAGGGGGCCCTTCGTCTTCTTCTTCCTTGACCTCCTCCCTAGATGGGAGAAGGGTTTCCCCTCTGTTCCTTGGCCTCCATGGCATGGGAGGGGCGAGAGCCCCTCCAAGATTGGATCTGTCTCTTTGTCTCTCTCTGTTTCTGCGTTCTCAGATTCTACCATTTCACCATTTCTTATATTCCCGGAGATCCGTAACTCCGATTGGGCTGAAATTTTAAAACGATCTCTATCCGAATATTAGCTTTCTTGCGGCAAAAGAAGGGCATTAACCACCTTACGGGGTGGCCACAAGGGTCAGGGGCGCGCCCCCTTCCTCGTGGGCCCCTCGAGCATCGTCTCACGGTGATTTCACTTCCCAAAAATCACATATATTCCGAAAAAATCTCCGTCCGTTTTTATCCCGTTTGGACTCCGTTTGATATGGATTTTCTGCGAAACAAAAAACATGCAACAAACAGGAACTGGCACTGGGCACTGGATCAATATGTTAGTCCCAAAAATAGTATAAAAAGTTGCCAAAAGTATATGAAAGTTGTAGAATATTGGCATGGAACAATAAAAAATTATAGATACGATGGACACATATCAAGCTCCAACGCCGGACTGCATTCGAGGTATCTTTTGCAGCCGAGCACCAGTGCCAGACCGCTTCCGAGCTTCAATGTTGGAATGTATCCGAGCTCGAACGCTGGACTGTATCCAAGGTGTCATAGATTACCTTGGTCTTGAAAAGGTTAAAAGGGTTCAAATGAGATTAATGCCGGAGATACCCTCTATGGAGCCAGCCACTTGCAACTGAGCTTTATGCCGGACTGTATTTGAGGTGGTGCACCACCCCTGCCATGGGCTGATTCTTATGAATTTGATTCCGAATTATGCAATGTATTCTCTACCGAGATGTATAGCCAGTAGCCCTCAAGGTGCGTGTTGGCCTAATATTCGGGATGCACCTGAAGGATAAAATCAAATCGCTGACCCTATTCAATTCCTAGCTCGGCAGCATATAGGAATAGAAATGTGGTGTAATATATTAGAGGAAATAGTGATCGGCGAACGGGCCCTTGAGAAAGTGTTTTGAAAAGTTGTCGTAATATATTAGCTTGATGCCAGATAAGTCCCAGATGATACCTATTATTGTCCGAAGACGCGTTTGCGCATAGTCCGGTCCAGCCGAACACTGAGCACTTTGAATTTTCTGCATTGAATAGGCAATGCAGTAGCCCCCGAGAGACTGGTCGGGTGGCAACACCATATCAGGGGATCGATGTGCCCCTTTAATATTAGTGAATGATAAGCACAGAGCCCAGTAGCCCCCGAGCCTTAATGCGGGCACGGGTGGCCGAATTAAGGATCGATATCCAGAGTAAAATCACAAATTATGTGTAATGATTCTATGTATCCAAGTACTTTACATCATTAATGCTCGGATCCACACTATACAAAACTTTGTTGACCGACCATCGGCTTCATCCTCCTCGGCCAGAAGTCGGGGAGTGTTTGTACTACTTTATAAAGCTGCTATAAGGGCAAAGATTTATGGAAAACAAGGCAATCCGGCCATACGGTTTTATGAACAAAGATATGCAGAGAGATATGAAACATCTTCCAAAGAAAATAATCCCACTATCGGTTCCTTTCTTTGGGCTGTCATGCTGATCATGATCATGAAACCTCACCTCCTATCAACGTAGGAGGAAAATATTGAGGATTTAGTTCAGGGAAAGTTCCCGAACTCTATGGTATTAATGAACCAAAATTTTCACTTCCGTCGTTGCCGACCAATTATATCCTTTAAGATCGCTAGCTTTCGGCTTCACCCAGTCTGAGGTACTAACTCGGATGACCCAGTAGTAACAATCACAGATGTGGTCCCTTTACCGCCTAACCGAACAATCGGGAACGTAGGGGTAAGCATAGGATCCAAGCAACCCAGCTTGGCCAAAATCTTAAGTCAAATTGATGCATATGTATGGCTTTATAACGATGATTACAGAAGGCAGCCCTTGTATATTAAACACAAACGCCGATGATATGTTTATTTTGACTCTTATCCGATGTCTCGATGCCTGAAGACGGTTGTGTTAGCAGAAACAAGGCAATCAGATATGCGGGCTTTATAACTTTCACTTAGTCATAGGCGCTTTAAGTTGGGAGCCCAGTAACTAGCCCCCGGTAAGTATTTGGTGACAGTCGAGGTCAAGCCGTAAACACTTTGTGCAATGTTATGAACGCCATCATTTAACACAGGGTGACCTCTATCGATCTTGTAGTTTAATACAGTCATCGGATCGCTGACCAGTTTACGCTTATTGTGACAGTGAGTTTTTGACTTTCTCCACTGAGGCGCTTAACCATGCTAGCTAGAAGCACAATCGCGGTGGTTCTCCCTTTGTGCACCTAGCCGAAGAAAGCGGAACATAGGAGGCAAGCACAGGAGCCAGGCAACCCAACTATTGACCGAAGACACAATTCGAAACCGATGCATGTATAGCAATATCCGGGAATGTTTTTGCCGAATCTCTGAAGGTGCTCAATGTTGCACTGGGAGACTTATGCTGGAAACACACAAATAGTTTAAAAGTGCCATAGGCTTGGAAAACCAAAAAACTTCAGTAAAAACTTGACGTCCGAACTAGATCAAGTGTTCGGTGCCAATCCGAAAATTGGTCATAAAAGATTGTGCTTCTGTCGTGCTTTAACATGACACATCCTATCTCAAGACTTCAAGCGGGTCAGCCTACGGCTTCAACCTCCTATCCCGAAGGCGGAGTACTTCTTGTTAGGCCAGTTTAGCAAACTAAACTCTAGCGGCTTTGAGAGAGAAATTAGACTCCTCGGCTATTGACCACACACTCGTGTCGAAAAAAGGAGTGATAGAAAAATACGTTGCAACGACTAAGAAGAAGAACACTTATTATAAAACAGCTCACATAAATTTAAGATCCCCCAAGTGATTTGGGTAAAAGAATTTTATGTATAATGATTGTATGTACCGAAGTACTTATATCATATATGTGTTCACCCGAACTTTAAACGCGTCTTAACCAACCGTCGGCTTATCCCTCTTCGGTCAAGGGCCGAAAAGTGTTATGTACTCCACCTGTCGAGAATATCGACGGTGTTTCCAATAACCAGGCAATCAGGCCATAAGTCTGTAACAGATAGAGCACGCTCAGGGAACTTATGTTATGTTATTGACGAAGTGTAAGAAGCATCTTCGAAGAAAATAGTACCACCACCGATACCTTTCTTCGGCTGCTCATTGTTACTATGAGACTTGTGCAATAGATTTTTGTACTCATGAGTTCCGTTGTGTGCCGACCATGATTGAAAACAATAAGAGCGCTAGCTTTCGGCTTCACCCAGTCTGAGGTCCGAGCTCGGATGACCCAATCATGACAATCGCAGAGGTGCTCCCTTTACTCCCTAGCCGAACAATCGGGAATGTAGGGGTAAACACAGGAGCAAGGCAACCCAGCTTGTGGAACACTTTAAGTCAACATGGTGCATATTGTGGCGTAATACACGAACAAGGAACGGAGCCATACAAGTATAATCATATGCAAGAGGAAAGGCTTCATAAAGGAAGCCCCCAAGTAAACGGGGTATTTGAATTTGTGTGTCACAAACAAAGTTTTGACAAGGAAGTTTTTCACAAACAACTCTTTACCAAAAGAAGTGTAATGCTTGGTCGAACCGAACAAAATTTAAAACTGAAAGTTTTTGAGCATGAAAGCGACTTAGCTGGTTAATGTACTCGATGTTGATGATGTTGGCTTAGATTGCAGCGGGACGAGGTCCTAGCCCCAGGGCTGGTCCCGAGATGGCCGAGCGAGGAGTTCAGCATTCTGAAGTGGTGACATAGCACGGTTGATGTGGCGAGGTGAAACCCCCAGTCCGGCCGAGGCGTGATGATGACGTCGGCATGCCAAGGTGAACGAGTGACGCAGCTGAAGTTGTTAACACAGGGACGTGCACTGAGGCGACACCACAACTTGATCGATGCAGGTAGGACGACGACATCGGCCCACAGAGTTGACCGCGTGACGCAGCCGAAGTTGATTACCTGCACACATAAAATAGTGCAGTCCAACAATAATAATATAAATATATAAAAATCCTCATGTAATTAATGTATGCAAAATGATTTATTTAAATATATGTGGCCTGGTGCCGAAGTCAACGTCCATGTAGGCGTCGGCATGATGCGGTAAAGGCATGGTGAAGCCTGAATTCATAGGTCAGTCCGAGTTCCGGATGCGGCATTCACCGAACTATGTACGGCAACTGACTGAACCACCACGCGACCGTCGTTAATGCAGCCACCATTTGATAGACCTGTGTACAGATGATGGAACAAACCAAAGTAATAATTCCTCAGGAAAAATAAACCCAAACAAGCAAAAAATTACTAGGATTAATAGCACCTGGTTTATTTGTTGTAGCAATCCGAAGAGAGGTGACTCCCAAAATTGGGACTCGATCCGCACACCCATTGCATGATGGGCGATAAAGCGACGGCATGGCGATCCTGGCAAAGGTTGGCTCGCCAAGGCAAAGCCGCGCCCCCGGTCCAGCTAACGTGACGAAGCTGGTCGACTGGTGACGCTGAAGTCACCGGGGTATGTTTGATGAAGAAATAGCAAAGTAGCGCAAGTATTTCATGGTTCAGCATGCTGCTACCTCTTGAGCACTGGTTGGTTTTCCCTTGAAGAGGAAAGGGTGATGCATCAAAGTAGTGCAAGTATTTCACTCAGTTTTTTAGAACCAAGGTATCAATCCAGTAGGAGACTACACGCAAGTCACCTCGCACCTAACAAACAAATAAGAACCTTGCAACCAACGCGATAAAGGGGTTGCCAATCCCTTCACGGCCACTTGCAAAAGTGAGACCTGATAGAGATAATAAGATAAATATTTTTGGTATTTTTATGATATAGATTGAAAGTAAAGATTGCAAAGTAAAATAGATTGGAAACTTATATGATGGAAAATAGACCCGGGGGCCATAGGTTTCACTAATGGCTTCTCTCAACATAGCATAAGTATTACGGTGGGTAAACAAATTACTGTAGAGCAATTGATAGAGAAGTGCATAATTATGAGAATATCTAGGCATGATCATGTATATAGGTGATACGTCCATTTTGCATCATGCTTTTATATCGATATTTATTGCATAATGGGCTGTTATTACACATTATGTCACAATACTTATGCATATTCTCTCTTATTTTACAAGGTTTACATAAAGAGGGAGAATGCTGGTAGCTGGATTCTGGGCTGGAAAAGGAGCAAATATTAGAGAACTATTCTGCACAGCTCCAAAAGTCATGAAACTTCATGTAAGCTATTTTCAGAATATATAAAAAATACTGAGCGCAAGAAGTACCAAAGGGGGCCACTCACCAGCCACGAGGGTGGGGGTGCACCCTACCACCCTGGGCGCACCCCCTGCCTCGTGGGCCCCCTGGTGGCCGTCCGATGCCCATCTTCTACTATATGGAGTGTTTCTGAGGAAAAAATCATAAGAAAGCTTTCAGGACGAGACTCTGCCGCCACGAGGCGGAACCAATCTAGGGCTCTGGCGGAGCTGTTCTGCCGGGGTAACTTCCCTCCGAGAGGGGGAAATCATCACCATCGTCATCACCAACGATCCTCTCATCAGGAGAGGGTCAATATCCATCAACATCTTCACCAGCACCATCTCCTCTCAAACCCTAGTTCATCTCTCGTATCAAATTCTTGTCTCTAAGTCTAGGATTGGTACCTGTAGGTTGCTAGTAGTGTAGATTACTCCTTGTAGTTGATGCTAGTTGGTTTACTTGGTGGAAGATCATATGTTCAGATCCTATATGCACATTAAACCCCTCTGAACATGAATATGCTTTGTGAGTAGTTATATTTGTTCCTGAGGACATGGGAGAAGTCTTTCTATTAGTAGCCATGTGAATTTGGTATTCGTTCGATATTTTGATGAGATGTATGTTGTCTCTCCTCTAGTGGTGTTATGTGAACATCGACTACATGACACTTCACCATTATTTCGGCCTAGAGGAAGGCATTGGGAAGTAATAAGTAGATGATGGGTTGATAGAGTGACAAAAGCTTAAACCCTAGTTTATGTGTTGCTTCATAAGGGGTTGATTTGGATCCATATGTTTCATGCTATGGTTAGGTTTACCTTAATACTTTTTTTGTAGTTGCGGATGCTTGCAATAGAGGTTAATCATAAGTGGGATGCTTGTCCAAGTAAGGACAGCACCCAAGCACCGGTCCACCCACATATTAGATTATCAAAGTACTGAACGCGAATCATATGAACGTGATGAAAACTAGCTTGACGATAATTCCCATGTGTCCTCGGGAGCACTTTTCTCTATATAAGAGTTTGTCCAGGCTTGTCCTTTGCTACAAAAGGGATTGGGCCACCTTGCTGCACTTTATTTACTTTTGTTACTTGTTGCTCGTTACAAATTATCTTATCACAGAACTATCTATTACCTATAATTTCAGTGCTTGCAGAGAATACCTTGCTGAAAACCGCTTATCATTTCCTTCTGCTCCTCGTTGGGTTCGACACTCTTACTTATCGAAAGGACTACGATAGATCCCCTATACTTGTCGGTCATCAATAGGCATCACGTTCGCGACAAGTAGACCGAAATGATTTTGCATCTACTACTATTACTCCACACATCGACCGCTATCCAGCATGCATCTAGAGTTTTAAGTTCATAAGAACAGAGTGACGCATTAGGCAAGATGACATGATGTAGAGGGATAAACTCAAGCAATATGATATAAACCCCATCTTTTTATCCTCGATGGCAACAATACAATACGTGTCTTGCTGCCCGTGGTGTCACTGGGAAAGGACACCGCAAGATTGAATGCAAAGCTAAGCACTTCTCCCGTTGCAAGAAAGATCAATCTAGTAGGCCAAACCAAACTGATAATTCGAAGAGACTTGCAAAGATAACAAATCATACATAAAAGATTTTAGAGAAGAATCAAATATTGTTTATAGATAATCTTGATCATAAACCCACAATTCATCGAATCTCGACAAACACACCACAAAAAAAGTACATCAAATAGATCTCCAAGAAGATCGAGGAGAACTTTGTATTGAGATCGAAAGAGAGAGAAGAAGCCATCTAGCTAATAACTATGGACCCGAAGGTGTGTGGTAAACTACTCACACATCATCGGAGAGGCTATGGTGTTGATGTAGAAGCCCTCCATGATCGATCCCCCTCCGGGGAGCTCCGAAAAAGGCCCCAAGATGGTATCTCTTGGGTATAGAAGGTTGCGGCGGTGGAAATAGGGTTTCGTGGTGCTCTCGGATGTTTTCAGGGTATATGAGTATATATAGGCGAAAGAAGTCGGTCAGGGGAGCCACAAGGGGCCCACAAGGGTGGGGGCATGCCTGCCCCCCTGGGCGCGCCTCCCTGCCTCGTGGCCTCCTTGATGCTTCCTTGACGTCCACTCCAAGTCTCCTGGATTGCGTTTGTTCCAAGTAAGGACAGCACCCAAGCACCGGTCCACCCACATATCAGATTATCGAAGTACCGAACATGAATCATATGAACGTGATGAAAACTAGCTTGACAATAATTCCCATGTGTCCTCGGGAGCGCTTTTCTCTATATAAGAGTTTGTCCAGGCTTGTCCTTTGCTAAAAAAGGGATTGGGCCACCTTGCTGCACTTTATTTACTTTTGTTACTTGTTGCTCATTACGAATTATCTTATCACAAAACTATCTATTACCTATAATTTCAGTGCTTGCAGAGAATACCTTGCTGAAAACCGCTTATCATTTCCTTCTGCTCCTCGTTGGGTTCGACACTCTTACTTATTGAAAGAACTACGATAGATCCCCTATACTTGTGGGTCATCAAGACTCTTTTCTGGCGCCGTTGCCGGGGAGTGAAGCGCCTTTGGTAGGTGGAATTTGGTAAGGAAAAAAATTATGTAGTGTGCTAAAATTTACTGTCACTTGTTACTATGGAAAGTAATCCTTTGAGGGGCTTGTTCGGGGTATCTTCACCCTGACCAGTAGAGCAAAGAGTTCCTCCTCAACCTACTGAATCTACTGAACCTACTAAAAATGAAAATGTCTACTTTGAAATTCCTTCGGGTATGATAGAAAAACTGCTAGCTGATGTCTACTACACAACCTTCTTCTTGTAGACGTTGTTGGGCCTCCAAGTGCAGAGGTTTGTAGGACAGTAGCAAATTTTCCTCAAGTGGATGACCTAAGGTTTATCAATCCGTAGGAGGCGTAGGATGAAGATGGTCTCTCTCAAGCAACCCTGCAACCAAATAACAAAGAGTCTCTTGTGTCCCCAACACACCCAATACAATGGTAAATTCTATAGGTGCACTAGTTCGGCGAAGTGATGGTGATACAAGTGGTATATGGATAGTAGATAAAGGTATTTGTAATCTGAAGTAATAAAAACAGCAAGGTAACTAATGATAAAAGTGAGCGTAAACGGTAATGCAATGCGTTGAAACAAGGCCTAGGGTTCATACTTTCGCTAGTGTAAGTTCCCTCGACAATACTAACATAATTGGATCACATAACTATCCCTCAACATGTAACAAAGAGTCACTCCAAAGTCACTAATAGCAGAGAACGAACGAAGAGATTATGGTAGGGTACGAAACCACCTCAAAGTTATTCTTTCCAATCAATCCATTGGGCTATTCCTATAAGTGTCACAAACAGCCCTAGAGTTCATACTAGAATAACACCTTAAGACACAAATCAACCAAAACCCTAATGTCACCTAGATACTCCAATGTCACCTCAAGTATCCGTGGGTATGATTATACGATATGCATCACACAATATCAATCATCTATTCAACCAACACAAAGGACCGGAAAGAGTGCCCCAAAGTTCTATTGGAGAATCATGACGAAAACGTGTGCCAACCCCTATGCATAGGTTCATGGGCGGAACCCGCAAGTTGGTCACCAAAACATACATCAAGTGGCACGCGGTATCCCATTGTCACCACAGATACGCACGGCAAGACATACATCAAGTGTTCTCAAGTCTTTAAAGACTCAATCCGATAAGATAACTCCAAAGGGGAAAACTCAATTGATTACAAGAGAGAAGAGGGGGAGGAGAAACACAGGATCCAACTATAATAGCAAAGCTCGCGATACATCAAGATCGTGCCAAATCAAGAACACGAGAGAGAGAGAGAGAGAGAGAGAGAGAAAGAGAGAGAGAGATCAAACACATAGCTACTGGTACATACCCTCAGCCCCGAGGGAGAACTACTCCCTCCTCGTCATGGAGAGCGCTGGGATGATGAAGATGGCCACCGGAGAAGGATTGCCCCCTCCGGCAGGGTGCCGGAACGGGTCTAGATTGGCTTTCGGTGGCTACGGAGGCTTCTGGCGGCGGAACTCTCGATCTATGTTGTGTTCTGGAAGTTTTAGGGTATATGGAGATATATAGGCAGAAGAAGCACGGCAGGGGAGCCACGGGGGCCCCACGAGGCAGGGGGCGCGCCCCCCACCCTTGTGGGCAGCTCCCGTATCTTCTGACATGGGGTCCAAGTCCATCAGGTGTGTTTCCTTCCAAAAATAACTTCTCCAGTTGATTTCATTCCGTTTCGACTCCGTCTGATATTCCTTTCCTTCAAAACACTGAAATAGGTATAAAACAGCAATTCTAGGCTGGGCCTCCGGTTAATAGGTTAGTCCCAAAAATAATATAGAAGTGGAAAATAAAGCCAATATAGTCCAAAACAGTAGATAATATAGCATGGAGCAATCAAAAAATATAGATACGTTGGAGACGTATCACTAGCTAATCCTTTTGCAGGAGATGGAACATTACATCCTGATGAGCACCTAATATATGTGGATGAAGTTTGTGGATTATTTAGCTTGCTGGTATGCCCGTTGATGTTATCAAGAAGAAGGACTTCCCATTATCTTTGGAGGGAGATGCATTGACATGGTATAGGCTATGTGATGATATGGGATCATGGAACTACAAACGATTGAAATTGGAATTTCATTAGAAGTTTTATCCTATGCATCTTGTTCATCGTGATTGTAATTATATATATAATTTTTGGCCTCGCGAAGGAGAAAGCATCGCTCAAGCTTGGGGGAGGCTTAAATCAATGTTATATTCATGCCCCAATCATGAGCTCTCAAGAGAAATGATTATCCAAAAAAATTATGCTCGGCTTTCTAATAACAATCGCACCATGCTCGATACTTCTTGTGTTGGCTCTTTTATGATGAAGACTATTGAATTCAAATGGGATTTATTGGAAAGAATTAAACGCAACTCTGAAGATTGGGATCTCGACGAAGGTAAGGAGTCAGGTATGACACCTAAGTTTGATTGTGTTAAATCTTTTATGGATACCGATGTTTTCCGTAAATTTAGCACTAAATATGGACTTGACTCTAAGATAGTAGCTTCTTTCTGTGAATCTTTTGCCACTCGTGTTGATCTCCCTAAGGAGAACTGGTTTAAATATAATCCTCCCATTGAAGTAAAAGTAATTGCACCTATTAAAGTTGAAGAAAAGACTATCACTTATAATGATCCTATTGTTCCTACTGCTTATGTTGAGAAATCACCTTTTCCTGTTAGGATAAAAGATCATGCTAAAGCTTCAACTATGGTTCGTAAAAGCAATATTAGAACCTATACACCTCCTGAGCAAGTTAAAGTTGAACCAAATATTGCTATTGTTAAGGATCTCTTGGCTGATAATATTGGTGGGCATGTTATTTATTTTTGTGATGAAACTGCTAGAATTGCTAAATGTTGTGCTAAAGATAAACATAGACCTGTGGTAGGCATGCCTGTTATTTCTGTTAAAATAGGAGGTCATTGTTATCATGGCTTGTGTGATATGGGTGCTAGTGCTCGTGCAATACCTATTGATGTATACAAAGAAATTATGCATGATATTGCACCTGCTGAGTTAGAAGATATTGATGTCACAATTAAACTTGCCAATAGAGATACTATTTCACCAATTGGGATTGTTAGAGATGTTGAAGTCTTGTGTGGGAAAACTAAATATCCTGTTGATTTTCTTGTTCTTGGTTCCCCACAAGATAGCTTTTGTCCCATTATATTTGGTAGACCCTTCTTAAACATTGTTAATGCTAGGATAGACTGCAAAAAGGATGTTGTTACTATTGGTTTAGGTGATATGTCTCATGAGTTCAACTTTTCTAAATTTCATAGACAACACCATGCAGAGGAATTGCCTAGTAAAGATGAAATTATTGGTCTTGCTTCTATTGCCGTACCTCCCAGTGATCCTTTAGAACAATATTGGCTAGACCATGAAAATGATATGCTTATGAATGAGAGAAGGGAAATAGATGAAGTGTTCTTTAAACAGGGACCTATTCTGAAACACAACTTGCCTGTTGAAATCTTAGGGGATCCTCCTCCACCCAAGGGTGATCCCGTGTTTGAGCTTAAACCATTGCCTGATACTCTTAAATATGCTTATCTTGATGAAGAGAAGATATATCCTGTTATTATTAGTGCTAACCTTTCAGAGAAGGAGGAAGAAAAATTATTGAAAACTCTGAAGAAGCATCGTGCTGCTATTGGATATACTCTTGATGATCTTAAGGGCATTTGTCCCACTCTATGTCAACACAAAATAAATTTGGAGAAAGATGCCAAACCAGTTATTGATCACCAATGACAACTGAATCCTAAGATGAAAGAAGTGGTAAGAAAAGAAATATTAAAGCTCCTTGAGGCAGCTATAATTTATCCCGTTGCTGATAGTCAGTGGGTATGTCCTGTCCATTGTGTTCCTAAGAAGGGAGGCATTACTATCATTCCTAATGATAAAGATGAATTGATTTCGAAAATAATTATTACAGGTTATAGGATGGTAATTGATTTCCACAAATTAAATAAGGCAACTAAAAAGATCATTACCTCTTACCTTTCATTGATCAAATGCTAGAAAGATTATCCAAACATACACATTTTTGCTTTCTAGATGGTTATTCTGGTTTCTCTCAAATACCTGTGTCAGCTGATGATCAATCAAAGACCACTTTTACTTGCCCTTTCTATACTTTTTCTTATTGACGTATGCCTTTTGGTTTATGTAATGCACCTGCTACCTTTCAAAGATGCATGATGGCTATATTCTCTGACTTCTGTGAAAAAATTTGTGAAGTTTTCATGGACGATTTCTCCGTTTATTGATCCTCTTTTGATGATTGCTTAAGCAACCTTGATCGAGTTTTGCAGAGATGTGAAGAAACTAATCTCGTTTTGAATTGGGAGAAGTGCCACTTTATGGTTAATGAAGACATTGTCTTGGGGCATAAAATTTCTGAAAGGGGCATTGAAGTTGATAAAGCTAAAGTTGATGCTATTGCAAAGATGCCGTGTCCCAAGGACATCAAAGGTATAAGAAGTTTCCTTGGTCATGCCGGCTTTTATAGGAGGTTCATTAAGGACTTCTCAAAAATTTCTTGGCCTCTGACTAATTTATTACAAAATGATATACCGTTCGTCTTTGATGATGATTGTGTAGAAGCATTTCAAATACTTAAGAAAGCATTAATCTCTGCACCTATCGTTCAACCACCTGATTGGAATTTACCTTTTGAAATTATGTGCGATGCTAGTGATTATGCTATAGGTGCTGTTCTAGGGCAAAGAGTGGATAAGAAATTAAATGTTATTCAATAAGCTAGTAAAACTCTAGACAAGGCCCAGAGAAATTATGCTACTACTGAAAAAGAATTCTTAGCAGTTGTATTTGCTTGTGATAAGTTCAGACCTTATATTGTTGATTCTAAAGTAACTATTCACTGTGATCATGCTGCTATTAAATATCCTATGGAAAAGAAAGATGCTAAACCTAGACTTATTAGTTGGGTTCTCTTACTACAAGAATTTGATTTGCATATTATTGATAGAAAGGGAGATGAGAACCCCATTCCAGATAACTTGTCTAGGTTAGAGAAAGTTCTTGATAACCCACTACCTATTGATGATAGCTTTCCTAATGAACAACTAAATGTCATAAATGCTTCTCACACTACTCCATGGTATGCTGATTATGCTAATTACATTGTTGCTAAGTTTACACCACCTAGTTTCACATACCAGCAAAAGAAAAAGGTTTTCTATGATTTACAACATTACTTCTGGGATGACCCACACCTTTATAAAGAAGGAGTAGATGGTGTTATTAGACGTTGTGAACCTGAGCTTGAACAGGAACAGATCCTACGCAAGTGTCACTCCGAAGCTTATGGAGGAGACCACGCTGGAGATAGAACTGCACATAAGGTATTGCAATCCAGTTTTTATTGGCCTACTCTCTTCAAGGATGCCCGTAAGTTTGTAGTATCTTGTGATGAATGTCAAAGAATTGGTAATATTAGTAGACGTCAAGAAATGCCTATGAATTATTCACTTGTTATTGAACCATTTGATGTTTGGGGCTTTGATTATATGGGACCGTTTCCTGCCTCTAATGGATATACACATATTTTAGTTGCTGTTGATTATGTTACTAAGTGGGTAGAAGCTATTCCAACTAGTAGTGTTGATCATAACACCTCTATTAAGATGCTTAAAGAAGTTATTTTTCCGAGGTTTGGAGTCCCTAGATATTTAATGACTAATGGTGGTTCACATTTTATTCATGGTGCTTTCCGTAAAATGCTTGCTAAGTATGATGTTAATCATAGAATTGCATCTCCTTATCACCCACAGTCTAGTGGTCACGTAGAATTGAGTAACAGAGAGCTCAAATTAATTTTGCAAAAGACTGTTAATAGATCTAGAAAGAATTGGTCCAAGAAACTTGATGATGCATTATGGGCCTATAGAACTACATATAAAAATCCTATGGGTATGTCTCCGTATAAAATGGTTTATGGAAAAGAATGTCACTTACCTCTCAAACTAGAACATAAGGCTTATTGAGCTATTAAAGAGCTCGGTTATGATTTCAAACTTGCCGGTGAGAAGAGGTTGTTTGACATTAGCTCACTTGATGAATGGAGAACCCAAGCCTATGAGAATGCCAAATTGTTTAAAGAAAAAGTTAAAAGATGGCATGACAAAAGGATACAAAAGCGTGAGTTTAATGTAGGTGATTATGTATTGCTATACAACTCTCATTTAAGATTTTTTGCAGGAAAACTTCTCTCTAAATGGGAAGGTCCTTACATTATCGAGGAGGTCTATCTTTCCGGTGCTATAAAAATCAACAACTTCGAAGGCACAAATCCAAAGGTGGTGAACGGTCAAGGAATCAAACATTATATCTCGGGAATTCTATAAATGTTGAAACCAATGTTATTGAAATCGTAACCCCGGAGGAATATATAAGGGACATTTTTCGGAGTGTTTCAGACTCCGAAAAGGAATAGGTATGTGGTATGGTAAGTAAACCGACTCCAAAACAGCTCTAATGGCAATTTTTCTCCATTTTGGAATATTTAGAAAAATAGAAAAATAGGAAGCGGTCCGGGAAGGACACGAGGGCTCCACGAGGGTGGAGGGCACGCCCTACCCCCCTAGGCGCGATCCCCACCTCGTGGGCACCTCGTGCGCTCTCCGGACTCCGTTTTCTTGCACGTTACGTATTTTGGTCGGTAAAAATTCATTATATAATCTCCCAGAGGTTTTGACTCATGTATCACGCAAATATCTCTCGTCTTTGTTTTGAGCTGTTTTTCTGATAGATCTAGGTCGTCATGTCGTCTTCAAGTGCCCCCAAGGACAAGTTATTTGAGAAGGTCATCAACCCCTACCTCGCAGAGGCGCTGCAACACCCTCAAACCATTAAGATACGTGAGGGGTTGTTGCACATCCACGATGTTGAGGGACCAAGGAAGACCGGAAGCACGGAGGCAAGGCTCGAGGCATTCGAGCAACAAGTTTTCAAGTGTCAGGAGATGGTGGAGCGTGGACTCAACTCCAATCACATTATGATCACGGAGTTCACCAACAACCACAAGCTGGACGTCAAGGACATTGGGGAGGCCATCTTCAAGCTTCATGAGAAAATCGAGCACCTCAAAGCCCAGATCTATGACCTGCAAAATCAAAACTGTGAGTATGAATATAGATTCAAAAGGATGAGTTTTGGCTACAGATTTGAGGACTCGAGAGACTCGATCATCCTTCTATGATGGTGAGCCTATGCCTTGGAAGAGGGACGACAAGCCTACATCATCAACAACTCCAACTCCTTCACCGGCAAAAGAGATATAATCACATGGGTATGGGCACTCCCCTTGGCAACTGCCAAGCTTGGGGGAGGTGCCCCAGTATCGTATCACCATTACCTTCATCTTTACCATTTTTCTTAGTTCGATCCTTTTGATAATATTTTGATCTAGTAGAATAAATTTTTTTAGTATGATCTAGTTTTGAGTTTTGCTTTATGATCCCTCTATGTAATCGAGTCCGCGAGCTATATAATAAAGATTAGTGTTGAGTCAAGGGCTTGATTATTTTGCCATGATCTTGAGTGAATTAAAGAAAAGGGAAAAGAAATAAAAGGAATAAAAGAGATCATATGGATCTTATGGAGAGTAATGAGCTCACATATAAAGAGTATGATGAATAAAAGTTGTTGAGAGTTGACAAACATAGTTTTGGTCATCGTTCCAATTAATAGGAAGTAATAAAGAAAGAGAGGTCTTCACATATAAATACACTATCTTGGACATCTTTTATGATTGTGAGCACTCATTAAAATATGACATGCTAAAGAGTTTAGGTTGGACAAGGAAGACAACGTAATGGGTTATGTTTTCTTACATCTGAGATAAGTTATATTATCATGGATCATCCAACATGATTGAGCTTGCCTTTCCCCCTCATGCTAGCCAAATTCTTTGCACCAAGTAGAGATACTACTTGTGCTTCCAAATACCCTTAAAACCAGTTTTGCCATGAGAGTCCACCATATCTACCTATGGATTGAGTAAGATCCTTCAAGTAAGTTGTCATCGGTGCAAGCAATAAAAATTGCTCTCTAAATATGTATGACTTATTAGTGTGGGAGAAAATAAGCTTTATACGATCTTGTGATATGGAAGAAATAAAAGCGACAGACTGCATAATAAAGGTCCATATCACAAGTGGCAATATAAAGTGACGTTCTTTCGCATTAAGATTTTGTGCATCCAACCATAAAAGTGCATGACAACCTCTGCTTCCCTCTACGAAGGGCCTATCTTTTACTCTTATCTCCTACCTTACATAAGAGTCATGGTGATCTTCACCTTTCCTTTTTACATCTTATCTTTTGGCAAGCACAAAATGTTGGAAAGATCCTGGTATATATGGCTAATTGGATGTGAGTTTTCATGAACTATTATTGTTGACATTACCCTTGAGGTAAAACGTTGGGAGGCAAAACTATAAGCCCCTATCTTTCTCTATGTCCGATTCAAACTCCATACCCATAAGTATTGCGTGAGTGTTAGCAATTGTGAAAAACAATATGATAGTTGAGTATGTGGACTTGCTGAAAAGCTCTTATATTGACTCTTTCCTATGTTATGATAAATTGCAATTGCTCCAATGACTGAGTTTATAGTTTGTTAGTTTTCAATGAAGTTTATGATTCATACTTGAAATTGCGATTGAATTATTACTCTAGCATAAGAGATCATATGACAATAATTATATAACTTGTTGTTCTAAGAATGATCATGATGCCCTCATGTCTGTATTTTCTTTTTATCGACACCTCTATCTCTAAACATGTGGACATATTTTTTGATTTTGGCTTTCGCTTGAGGACAAGCGAGGTCTAAGCTTGGGGGAGTTGATACGTCCATTTTGCATCATGCTTTTATATCGACATTTATTGCATAATGGGCTGTTATTACACATTATGTCACAATACTTATGCCTATTCTCTCTTATTTTACAAGGTTTACATAAAGAGGGAGAATGCCGGCAACTGGGATTCCGGGCTGGAAAAGGAGCAAATATTAGAGACCTATTCTGCATAGCTCCAAAAGTCCTAAAACTTCACGAAAGCTATTTTCAAAATATATAAAAAATACTGAGCGCAAGAAGTACCAGAGGGCGCCACTCACCAGCAATGAGGGTGGGGGGCGCGCCCTACCCCCCTGGGCGCGCCCCCTGTCTCATGGGCCCCCTGGTGGCCCTCTGATGCCCATCTTCTGCTATATGGAGTCTTTCATTGAGGAAAAAATCATAAGAAAGCTTTCGTGACGATACTCCGCCGCCACGAGGCGGAACCTTGGCGGAACCAATCTAGGGCTCTAGCAGAGCTGTTCTGCCGGGGAAACTTCCCTCCGGGAGGGGGAAATCATCACCAATCATCCTCTCATCGGGAGGGGTCAATCTCCATCAACACCTTCACCAGCACCATCTCCTCTCAATCCCTAGTTCATCTCTCGTATCCAATTCTTATCTTTAAGTCTGGGATTGGTACTTGTAGGTTGCTAGTAGTGTTGATTACTCCTTGTAGTTGATGCTAGTTGGTTTACTTGGTGGAAGATCATATGTTCAGATCCTATATGCACATTAATACCCCTTTGATTATGAACATGAATATGCTTTGTGATTAGTTACGTTTGTTCCTGAGGACATGGGAGAAGTCTTGCTATTAGTAGTCATGTGAATTTGGTATTCGTTCGATATTTTGATGAGATGTATGTTGTCTCTCCTCTAGTGGTGTTATGTGAACGTCGACTACATGACACTTCACCATTATTTGGTCCTAGAGGAAGGCATTGGGAAGTAATAAGTAGATGATGGGTTGCTAGAGTGACAGAAGCTTAAACCCTAGTTTATGCGTTGCTTCGTAAGGGGCTGATTTGGATCCATATGTTTCATGCTATGGTTAGGTTTACCTTAGTACTTTTGTTGTAGTTGCGGATGCTTGCAATAGAGGTTAGTCATAAGTGGGATGCTTGTCCAAGTAAGGACAGCACCCAAGCACCGGTCCACCCACATATCAGATTATGAAAGTACCGAACGCGAATCATATGAACGTGATGAAAACTAGCTTGATGATAATTCCCATGTGTCCTTGGGAGCGCTTTTCTCTATATAAGAGTTTGTACAGGCTTGTCCTTTGCTACAAAAGGGATTGGGCCACCATGCTGCACTTTATTTACTTTTGTTACTTGTTGCTCGTTACAAATTATCTTATCACAAAACTATCTATTATCTATAATTTCAGTGCTTGCAAAGAATACCTTGCTGAAAACTGCTTATCATTTCCTTCTGCTCCTCGTTGGGTTCAACACTCTCACTTATCGAAAGGACTACGATAGATCCCCTATACTTGTGGGTCATCAATAGGCATCACGTCCGCGATAAGTAGACCAAAATGATTCTGCATCTACTACTATTACTCCACACATCGACCGCTATCCAGCATGCATCTAGAGTTTTAAGTTCATAAGAACAGAGTGGCGCATTAGGCAAGATGACATGATGTAGAGGGATAAACTCAAGCAATATGATATAAACCCCATCTTTTTATTCTCGATGGCAACAATACAATACGTGCCTTGCTGCCCCTGCTGTCACTGGGAAAGGACACCGCAAGATTGAATGCAAAGCTAAGCACTTCTCCCACTGCAAGAAAGATCAATCTAGTAGGCCAAACCAAACTGATAATTCGAAGAGACTTGCAAAGATAACAAATCATACATAAAAGATTTCAGAGAAGAATCAAATATTTTTTATACATAATCTTGATCATAAACCCACAATTCATCGGATCTCGACAAACACACCGCAAAAAAATTACATCGAATAGATCTCCAAGAAGATCGGGGAGAACTTTGTATTGAGATCCAAAGAGAGAGTAGAAGCCATCTAGCTAATAACTATGGACCCGAAGGTCTGTGGTAAACTACTCACACATCATCGGAGAGGCTATGGTGTTGATGTAGAAGCCCTCCATGATCGATTCCCCCTCTGGCGGAGCTCCGGAAAAGGCCCCAAGATGGTATCTCTTGGGTATAGAAGGTTGTGGCGGTGGAAATAGGGTTTCGTGGTGCTCTCGGATGTTTTCAGGGTATATGAGTATATATAGGCGAAAGAAGTCGGTTAGGGGAGCCACGAGGGGCCCACAAGGGTGGGGGCGCGTCTGCCCCCTGGGCGCGCCTCCCTGCCTCGTGGCCTCCTTGATGCTTCCTTGACGTCCACTCCAAGTCTCCTGGATTGAGTTTGTTCCAAAAATCACTCTCCTGAAGGTTTCATTCCGTTTGGATTCCGTTTGATATTCCTTTTCTATGAAACACTGAAATAGGCAAAAAAAACAACAATTTGCACTGGGCCTTTAGTTAGTAGGTTAGTCCCAAAAATAATATAAAAAGGTATATTAAAGCCCATTAAATATCCAAAACAGATAATATAATAGCATGGAACAATCAAAAGTTATAGAGACGTTGGAGACGTATCAAGCATCCCCAAGCTTAATTCCTGCTCGTCCTCGAGTAGGTAAATGATAAAAACAGAATTTTTGATATGGAATGCTACCTAGCATAATTCTCAATGTAATTTTCTTTATTGTGGCATGAATGTTCAGATCTGAAAGATTCAAGACAAAAGTTTAACATTGACATAAAAATAATAATACTTCAAGCATACTAACAAAGCAATCATGTCTTCTCAAAATAACATGGCCAAAGAGAGTTATCCCTACAAAATCATATAGTCTGGCTATGCTCCATCTTCACCACACAAAATATTTAAATCATGCACAACCCCGATGACAAGACAAGCAATTGTTTCATACTTCTGATGTTCTCAAACTTTTTCAATATTCACGCGATACATGAGCGTGAGCCATGGACATAACACTATAGGTGGAATAGAATGGTGGTTGTGGAGAAGAAAAAAAGGAGAAGATAGTCTCACATCAACTAGGCGTATCAACAGGCAATGGAGATGCCCATCAATAGATATCAATGTGAGTGAGTAGGTATTGCCGTGCAACGGGTGCACTAGAGCTGTAAGTGTATGAAAGCTCAACAAAAGAAACTAAGTGGGTGTGCATCCAACTCGCTTGCTCATGAAGACCTAGGGCATTTTGAGGAAGCCCATCATTGGAATATACAAGCCAAGTTCTATATTGTAAAATTCCCACTAGTATATGAAACTGACAACATAAGAGACTCTCTATCATGAAGATCATGGTGCTACTTTGAAGCACAAGTGTGGTAAAAGGATAGTAACATTGTCCCTTCTCTCTTTTTATCTCATTTTTTGAGCCTTCTCTTTTTTATGGCCTTTCTCCCTTTTTTTGTCCGGAGTCTCATACCAACTCGTGGGGGAATCATGGTCTCCATCATCCTTTCCTCACATGGACAATGCTCTAATAATGATGATCATCACACTTTTATTTACTTACAACTCAAGAATTACAACTCGATACTTAGAACAAAATATGACTCTATGTGAATGCCTCCGGCGGTGTACCAGGATGTGCAATGACTCATGAGTGACATGTATGAAAGAATTATGAAGGTGGCTTTGCCACAAATACGATGCCAACTACATGATCGTGCAAAGCAATATGACAATGATGAAACGTGTCATAATAAACGAAACGGTGGTAAGTTGCATGGCAATATATCTCGGAATGGCTATGGAAATGCCATCATAGGTAGGTATGGTGGGTTTATATACCGGCGAAAGTTGCGCGGTACTGGAGAGGCTAGCAATGGTGGAAGGGTGAGAGTGTGTATAATCCATGGACTCAACATTAGTCATAAAGAACTCACATACTTATTGCAAAAATCTATTAGTTATCAAAACAAAGTACTATGTGCATGCTCCTAGGGGGTAGATTGGTAGGAAAATACCACCACTCGCACCCGACCGCCACTCATAAGGAAGACAATCAATAAATAAATCATGCTCTGACTTCATCACATAACGGTTCACCATACGTGCATGCTACGGGAATCACAAACTTTAACACAAGTATTTCTCAAATTCACAACTACTCAACTAGCATGAATCTGATATCACCATCTTCATATCTCAAAACAATCATCAAGTATCAAACTTCTCATAGTATTCAATGCACTTTTTATGATAGTTTTTATTATACCCATCTTGGATGTCTATCATATTAGGACAAATTTTATAGCCAAAGCAAATTACCATGCTGTTCTAGAGGACTCTCAAAATGATATAAGTGAAGCATGAGAGATCAATAATTTGTATAAAATAAAACCACCACCATGCTCTAAAAAGATATAAGTGAAGCACTAGAGCAAAATTGTCTAGCTCAAAAGATATAAGTGAAGCACAAAAAGTATTCTAATAAATTCTGATTCATGCGTGTCTCTCCAAAAGGTGTGTACAGCAAGGATGATTTTGGTAAACTAAAAATCAAAGACTCAAATCATACAAGACGCTCCAAGAAAAACACATATCATGTGGTGAATAAAAATATAGCATCAAGTAAAGTTACCGATGGACGAAGACGAAAGAGGGGATGCCTTCTGGGGCATCCCCAAGCTTAGGCTTTTGGTTGTCCTTTAATTTTACCTTGGGGTGCCTTGGGCATCCCCAATCTTAGGCTTTTGCCACTCCTTATTGCATAATCCATCAAATCTTTACCCAAAACTTGAAAACTTCACAACACAAAACTCAACAGAAAATCTCATGAGCTCCGTTAGTATAAGAAAACAAACCACCACTTAAGGTACTATAATTAACTCATTCTATATTTATATTGGTGTTAAACCTACTGTATTCCAACTTCTCTATAGTTCATACCCCTAGATACTAGCCATAGATTCATCAAAATAAGCAAACAACACACGAAAAACAGAATCTGTCAAAAACAAAACAGTCTGTAGTAATCTGTAGGTTTCGAATACTTCTGTAACCCCAAAAATTCTGAAATAAATTGGTGGACGTGAGGAATTTGTCTATTAATCATCTTCAAAAAGAATCAACCTAATCGCACTCTCCAGTAAACAATTCCAGCAAATCTCGTGAGCGCTAAAGTTTCTGTTTTTTACAGCAAGATCGCAAAAACTTCCCCCAAGTCTTCCCAAAGGTTCTACTTGGCACAAACACTAATTAAAAGCATAAAACCACATATAAAAAGAAGCTAGATGAATTATTTATTACTAAACATAACCAAAAAGCAATAAACAAAAATAAAATTGGGTTGCCTTCCAACAAGCGCTATCGTTTAACGCCCCTAGCTTGGCATAAAAACAATAATAGATCTAGGTATTGTCATCTTTGGTATGCAATCCATAAGTGGCTCTTATAATAGATTCATAAGGTAATTTAATTTTATTTCTAGGAAAGTGTTCCGTGCCTTTCCTTAACGTAAATTGGAATCTAATGTTTCCTTCTTTCATATCAATAATTGCACCAATCGTTCTAAGGAAAGGTCTACCAAGAATAATAGGACATGTAGGATTGCAATCTATATCAAGAACAATGAAATCTACGGGCACATAATTCATATTTGCAACAATAAGAACATCATTAATCCTTCCCATAGGTTTCTTAATAGTGGAATCCGTGAGGTGCAAATTTAAAGAACAATCATTAAATTCACGGAAACCTAACACATCACACAAAGTTTTTGGAATCGTGGAAACACTAGCACCCAAATCACATAAAGCATAGTATTCATGATCTTTAATCTTAATTTTAATAGTAGGTTCCCAGTCATCATGAAGTTTTCTAGGGATATAAACTTCTAATTCAAGCTTTTCTTCATAAGATTGCATTAAAGCATCAACGATATGTTTGGTAAAAGCTTTATTTTGACTATAAGCAAGCGGAGAATTTAGCACAGATTGCAACAAGGAAATACAATCTATCAAAGAGAAATTATCGTAATTAAATCCCTTGAAATCCAAAATAGTTGGTTCATTGCTATGTAAAGTATTAACCTCTTCAATCCCACTTTTATTAATTTTTGCATCAAGATCTAAAAACTCCGAATCATTGGGACACCTTTTAACTAAAGTTGACTCATCTCCAGTCCCATCATTATCAAGATTCATATTGCAAAACAAAGATTTAATAGGAGACACATCAATCACTTTTATATATTCATCCTTATTATCATCAAAACTAGAAGAACACGCTTTTATAAAGCAATCATTTTAGCACGCATCCTAGCGGTTCTGTCGTGGTATTCTCACGGGGGGCTTGCGAGTCGATAGATGCCACAAGGGCTTAGTGTGAGGGTAAGACTGCTGCTGATAGGACCGGGAGTGGGTATGCGAGTAGCACGCGCTAGTTTACCCAGGTTCGGGGCTCTCCGGAGAGATAACACCCCTACTCCTGCATGTCTGAGTATATCTGGTATATCTATCTCATACAGAGTTGCTCCGGGAGCTGTATCTGAGCTCAGTGCCATAGGCATCTGGCTTTGCATATGTCTTATATGGGTGTATGAGCTAGCTAGCAAGTGGGCATGAGAGTGCTCCACCGTGAGTGGCATGTATGCATGCGTGAGGGAATTCATCCTCCCCGGATGGATGGATGTGAGCCCATATATATAGTGTGGAGCTAGCTTGATATGTAAGCTATGTGGGTAGCTTAGGAAGTAAGCTAGGTAGTAGCATGGGAACAGGGGGGCATGATGGGGTGTCATGCTTGTCCCCTGGGTCACTTCATAAATAGTGCCAGGGGACAAGTGACACTATACATGATGACATGAGGTACAGCCGTCCCGTCCGCGGTACGGCCACCATGTCGGGGTCTTGTCGGTGTCGGGTCGGGTTGTAGTCGGCAGCCGGCTGGTTGGTGTAGTCGGCAGCCGGCTGGTTGGCGCAGTCGGCAGCCGGCAGAGCAGTCGGACGGGAAGCCGGCAGGAGCGGCCGGACAGTCGGACTGAGGGGCTTTGCTAGCCCCGATGTCTTGAAATATCGTCTTGCCGTCCTCGGGGTACCTGTGGTCGATTACTCCGACGGTAGCCCCCAAGCCTCCGGGCAACTTGGCAAAGTTGGGCGGAGGTTTTTGGTGAGTGTTCATGGAAATGATCATGAAAAAAGACAAAGTTAGTCCATGCGGATATATCAAATGTTTGCTTTTAGCATTGCAAGTTTTATGCAGAGGGTGCCGACTCGGTTTCGTCCGAGCCCCCTTAATCTTTTTCATGTTCCCTCCGCTTTTTGGCTTGTGCTCTTGCTTGCCGGACAGCCGCTCTGCGGTCTGTGGCTAAGAGTGGGCCGCGAAGTGGAGTGTACAGTACTCAGAGTCTAGGAGCAGATTAGCCGAGTAGATACTTGTAAAGGAAAACGGCCGGGTCGCCTGAACCGTTTTTCTTCCCGGACGTTTTTCGCATGGGTGGCCTCCAGCATTCACCCTTACTAGCCGGACAGCCGCTCTGCGGTCTGTGAATAAGAGTGAGCCTTTGGTACTGCGCACGCTACTAAGCCGTCTGCGGGAACTAACGTCTCAGGCCAAGCGGCCAGCCCCGGGCCAACTCTGGCTGGCGCCAGGGCGAACAGTGATGCAACTGTAATAAAAAATGCGGAGATAGCACCCGAGCATCGCTCGGGGTTATCCGTGCTTGTGTGATGCAAAAATATGCGGGCGAGGAGCTCACATTGATTTTTGTGTAGTCGCGGTCGTCGAAAACAGCCGACGCGACTCGGCGCTCGCGGAGCGCGTCGGCGCACCCGCTGGGTGTAGCCTTCGAGCCCCCGGCTGCTCGAAGGGGGGTCCCGGCCGGTCAGGCTCGACCGGCCGGGCGGTGAAGCGTCTTGCAACGCCCTTTTTCTTCTTCTGCCGGCTGCTAACAGCCGGACAAAACACTTCTTTTGTTTGCAATCTTCCGTGGGAGCGCGCCAGCGCACCCACTGGGTGTAGCCCCCGAGATTTGGGTCGACTGCTGAGCAGTCGGACCAGATTTCCCGGCAACTACTTTGTCTTCTTCTTCACAGGGGCGCGTCAGCGCACCCGCTGGGTGTAGCCCCCGAGATTCGGGCCGACTGCTGAGCAGTCGGGCCAAATCTCCCGGCAACTACTTTGTCTTCTTCTTCGCGAGGGCGCGTCAGCACATCCGCTTGATGCGTCGTCAGAGCAGGAAGCAGTCCAGCCGGCCTGACACAGCCGGCAGCGCGGGTCACGACTAACCGTGCGAGTGGCGAAGCAGGCGGACGGACAGACAGACATTTTTTCTTTTCTTCTCTTTGTGTCAGACGACTCTTTTTTTTGGGGGGGCAGTCGGCCGACTGGGTACCCGGCCTGACTTTTTTCTTTGTCTCAGCCGGTGCATCGTGCCGAACCAGCCAACCTCTCTCTTCCTCTTTCTGCCGTCTGGTGGCACCCGAACGCTCTCTTTTTTTTCCAGCCATTTGCTTGACTTTTCTTCTCTCCATTCTTTTTATTCTCTGCCTGACGAGCCGGTAGGAGCGGGACGCGGCGGAAGCCAACGGCCGAGTCGCGCCAGAGGCCGGCGTCTGAGTTGCGGGGAGTCGGCAGGCCGGGTCGCCGGGGAAGCCGGCAGGCCGGGTCGTCGGGCGGAGCCGGCCAGCGCAGGAGGACGGGATGCGGGCGGAGCCGGCGCGGGGACGGGAGCGGCGTAGGCGGAGGAGTCGGAGCCGCAGTCGACTCGGGCTAGCGGGCGCTGGAGGCCGGCGGACACGGAAGGCGGGGCAGGCAACGGGGGAGACCTGGCGCGGCGACGGGGAGCCGGCCCGAGGCAGGGCTCGCAGGCGGAGCGGCGATGGGTGGTAGGCGGAGGAGTCGGGTGGCGCGAAGCGACCACCCAGAGCCGGTGCGGCCGGCTGCAAGCTCGCGCAGGGAGGAGCCGGCGGGGCACGGCCGGGACACAGGAATCGGCCGGTTGGTGAGGAGCCGGCCACGGGGCGAGCAGGAGTCGGGCGGGCCCGTTGCAGCCGGTGTGGGAGAAGGCGGATGCGCGGCAGCCGGCGCGGGCGCCCGCGCGCGGGGCCGAGACGGAGTTCGGCGGAGCAAGCATCCGCGGCAGTACGGGTGTGAGGCCAGGCGTGCGGCGACATGGCGGAGACGCGGCGGCGCGGGCCGGGAAGGCGCTGCGGGTGCGCACGCAGAGGCGCCGGCGCGGGTGGAGCAGACAGCCAGGTGGAGCCGGCGCCGGTCGCGAGCGGAGGCGACGCGGCGAGGACCAGCAGACGGCCGGGTCGCCGGGGGTCAGCCGACCAGCGCGGGCGGACCCGACGGCTGGAGGAATGGCGCGGAGCACGGCCTGGACCCAGAGCAGGCGACGGGCAGGAGTCGCGACGAGCAGCCGCGGGAAGAGCCGAGCGGAGCGGTCGAGGCAGCGTGCTGGGGGAGGAGGCGCGCGGGACGCCTGCTGCGGGGACGGCCGGCGCGCGGCGGGGCAGGAGCACCCGCGGGCGGCCGCAAGCAGAGCAGCAGAGCTTGGCTCGAGGAAGGGACGGAGTCGGACGGCGCGTGCGGGCGCGCAGGAGCTGAAGAAGTGGTGTGTGCGTGCGTTGACTTTGCTGGTATGCATGTAGCCAAATCGACTGGGTTTGCTAGCTAGCTAGCTAGCGAGCTAGGCGTAGGCGCGTGCACGCACATGTGCTTATGCGACCAGCCTGCCTGCGCATGGAGGAGCCAACGTCCGTTCCAGCCGGAGCAAAGCGCAGCGCGGAGGGGAGTGGCCGCAAGCAGCGCGCGGTCGGATGTGGCCGACCGAAGCGAGGCCCCGCACACGTGGATGGACGGCCGGCTTTGCTGTGGTGATGACGAAGATGATGAGGCCGACGGCGAAGAAGCACCACCCCTCGCGGCCGCTCCGGGGGCGGGTCGATGTCGAGCCCCCGAGCGCTACCGGCGAGACGGCGTGACGCCGCGGCAGAGGCGAAGATGGTCCCGCCCGGACTGCGAAAGCAGCAGCAGCGCGGTAGCATAGTACCGCCCCACGGTGGGCGCCAACTGTCATGGTATTCTCACGGGGGACTTGCGAGTCGACAGATGCCACAAGGGCTTAGTGTGAGGGTAAGACTACTGCTGATAGGACCGGGAGCGGGTATGCGAGTAGCACGCGCTAGTTTACCCAGGTTCGGGGCTCTCCGGAGAGATAACACCCCTACTCCTGCATGTCTGAGTATATCTGGTATATCTATCTCGTACAGAGTTGCTCCTGGAGCTGTATCTGAGCTTAGTGCCATAGGCATCTGGCTTTGCATATGTCTTATATGGGTGTATGAGCTAGCTAGCAAGTGGGCATGAGAGTGCTCCACCGTGAGTGGCATGTATGCATGCGTGAGGGAATTCATCCTCCCCGGATGGATGGATGTGAGCCCATATATATAGTGTGGAGCTAGCTTGATATGTAAGCTATGTGGGTAGCTTAGGAAGTAAGCTAGGTAGTAGCATGGGAACAAGGGGGCATGATGGGGTGTCATGCTTGTCCGCTAGGTCACTTCATAAATAGTGCCAGGGGACAAGTGACACTATACATGATGACATGAGGTACAGTCGTCCCGTCCACGGTATGGCCGCCACGTCGGGGTCTTGTCGGTGTCGGGTCGGGTTGTAGTCGGCAGCCGGCTGGTTGGCGTAGTCGGCAGCCGGCTGGTTGGCGCAGTCGGCAGCCGGCAGAGCAGTCGGACGGGAAGCCGGCAGGAGCGATCGGACTGAGGGGCTTTGCTAGCCCCGATGTCTTGAAATATCGTCTTGCCGTCCTCGGGGTACCCGTGGTCGATTAGTCCGACAGGTTCTTTCTTTGCACTCATCAATGGAAATCCTCATGGCATTGAGAGACTCATTGATATCATGCTTGGCTGAAATAGATCTTAGCTTCAAAGAATCAACATCAAGAGAAATTATATCCACGTTCCTAGCCAACTCATCAATCTTAGACAATTTTTCTTCAATCAAAGCATTGAAACTTTTTTGCGAACTAACAAATTCTTTAATACTATATTCAAAATCAGAGGGCGTCTTATTATAATTTCCATAAGAATTGTTGTAGGAATTACCATAATTATTAGAGGAATTACTAGCATACGGCCTAGAATTAAAGTTTCCTCTATAAGCGTTGTTACCAAAAAAATTCCTAGCAACAAAATTCACATCCATAGATTAATTATTATTCTCAATCAAAGTATACAAAGGCATATCATTAGGATCAACACGAGCACTCTTATTAGCAAACAACTTCATAACTTCATCCATCTTTCCACTCAAAACATTAATTTCTTCTATCGCATGAACCTTTTCACTAGTAGATCTTTCGGTGTGCCATTGAGAATAATTAAGCATAATATTATCTAGGAGTCAGGTAGCTTCTCATAAAGTGATTTCTGTAAAAGTGCCTCCCGCGGCCGAATCTAAAAGATTTCTAGAACCAAAATTCAATCCGGCATAAAAAATTTGTATGATCATCCATAAATTCAAATCATGAGTAGGGCAATTGTGAATCATTAATTTCATCCTCTCCCAAGATTGTGCAACATGCTCATGATCTAGTTGCTTAAAATTCATAATATCGTTTCTAAGAGAGATGATCTTAGCGGGAGGAAAATACTTAGAGATAAAAGCATCTTTGAACTTATTCCAAGAATCAATACTATTTTTAGGCAAAGAAGAAAACCAAGTTTTAGCATGATCTCTAAGCGAAAACGGAAATAGCTTCAATTTAACAATATCATTATCCACGTCCTTTTTCTTTTGCATGTCACACAAATCAACAAAGTTGTTCAGATGGGTAGCGGCATCTTCACTAGGAAGGCCAGCAAATTGATCTTTCATGACAAGATTCAGCAAGGCAATATTAATTTCACAAGATTCAGCATTGGTAGGGGGAGAAATCGGAGTGATAATAAAATCATTATTGTTGGTATTGGAAAAATCACACAATTTAGTATTGTCCTGAGCCATTGTGACAAACAATCCAACAGACAAGCACACAAGAAGCGAGCGAAAAAGAGGCGAACGGAAAAAGACGGTGAATGGAAAAGAGGGCGAATAAAACAGTAAGGGTGAAGTGGGGGAGAGGAAAACGAGATGCAAATGGCAAATAATGTAATGCGAGGGATAAGAATTTGTGATGGGTACTTGGTATGTCTTGACTTGTGCGTAGATCTTCCCGGCAACAGCGCCAGAAATCCTTCTTGCTGCCTCTTGAGCACTGCGTTGGTTTTCCCTTGAAGAGGAAAGGGTGATGCAGTAAAGTAGCGTAAGTATTTCCCTCAGTTTTTGAGAACCAAGATATAAATCCAGTACGAGACTACACGCAAGTCACCTCGCACCTACACAAACAAATAAGAACCTTGCAACCAACGTGATAAAGGGGTTGTCAATCCCTTCACGGCCACTTGCAAAAGTGAGATCTGATAGAGATAATAAGATAAATATTTTGGTATTTTTATGATATAGATTGAAAGTAAAGATTGCAAAGTAAAATAGATTGGAAACTTATATGATGGAAAATAGACACGGGGGCCATAGGTTTCACTAGTGGCTTCTCTGAAGATAGCATAAGTATTACGGTGGGTAAACAAATTATTGTCGATCAATTGATAGAAAAGTGCATAATTATGAGAATATCTAGGCATGATCATGTATATAGGCATCACGTCCGCGACAAGTAGACCGAAACGATTCTGCATCTACTACTATTACTCCACACATCGACCGCTATCCAGCATGCATCTAGAGTATTAAGTTCATAAGAACAGAGTAACGCATTAGGCAAGATGACATGATGTAGAGGGATAAACTCAAGCAATATGATATAAACCCCATCTTTTTATTCTTGAAGGCAACAATACAATACGTGCCTTACTGCCCCTGCTGTCACTGGGAAAGGACACCGCAAGATTGAATGCAAAGCTAAGCACTTCTCCTATTGCAAGAAAGATCAATCTAGTAGGCCAAACCAAACTGATAATTCGAAGAGACTTGCAAAGATAAAAAATCATACATAAAATATTTCAGAGAAGAATCAAATATTGTTCGTAGATAATCTTGATCATAAACCCACAATTCACCGGATCTCGACAAACACACCGCAAAAAGAATTACATCAAATAGATCTCTAAGAAGATCGAGGAGAACTTTGTATTGAGATCCAAAGAGAGAGAAGAATCCATCTAGCTAATAACTATCGACCGAAGGTCTATGGTAAATTACTCACACATCATCGGAGAGGCTATGGTGTTGATGTAGAAGCCCTACATGATCGATTCCTCCTCCGGCGGAGCTCCAGAAAAGTCCCCAAGATGGGATCTCTTGGGTACAAAAGGTTGCGGCGGTGGAAATAAGGTTTCGTGGTGCTCTAGGATGTTTTTGGGGTATATGAGTATACATAGGCGAAAGAAGTCAGTCAAGGGAGCCACAAGGGGCCCACGAGGGTGGGGGACGCGCCTGCCCCCTGGACGCGCCTCCTTGCCTCGTGGCCTCCTCGATGCTTCCTTGACGTCCACTCCAAGTCCCCTGGATTGCGTTTGTTCCAAAAAAATGGCTCTCCCGAAGGTTTCATTCCGTTTGGATTCCGTCTGATATCTCTTTTCTAAGAAACATTGAAATAGGCAAAAAACAGCAATGTGCACTGGGCCTTTGGTTAGTATGTTAGTCCCAAAAATAATATATAAAGATATATTAAAGCCCATTAAACATCCAAAACAGTTAATATAATAGCATGGAACAATCAAAAATTATAGATATGTTGGAGACGTATCACTCGCCGAGATGATGATCCGAAGAAGTTGAGCTCGGCTCAACAAAGCAACGATGTATCTAGTGCAGGTCAGCAGCCGTGAAGCAATATTGTTGGACTGGTTTGACACCAGCGTGACAGTGAAGATTACCTCCGAAAAGGAGTAAAATTTGTGAGCATGTGTTCAGAAACAAAATACAATACCCTAGAAAGAGATTCTTCCAAAAAGGTTCCAATATTGCGTTCATGAAAAGAGATGAACTCAGGTCGGATTCATATTCGCGCAGAAAACAGATCCGAAAAGTGATGTACTAATCGGAAGGTTCCCGGAGTTTGAACGGTCGGATCGAGCTGACATTTTGAGAGGTGGTAGATATGGAAATTCCGCAGCAGATGAACGGTTGGATATTTCAAATAACCTCCGAGCTGGGTTCTGGAGAACACGACCTAAACTCGTCCTGATTCCCGTCCAGACTCGACAGGGCTCCGGTATATCGGAGATCGGCGGAGATTGCTCCATCGGAACGTGACAAAATTTCACAGGGTTGTTGTAGACTCAATTCCGCACAATTCCACTGAAGGAATCGTCAAAGCGATGCTCGAGGAGGTGGTGGCAGCGGATACAAATTTGTTGTCCGGAAGGACAGCACAGTCGCCCGAGGGCAATGTTGATGTTGAGCCCCCGAGCTCCATGGATGATTCCTCCATGATCATGATAGAGATCGGAGTTGATGTTGATGAAGGCCCTTGTCCGAACATGACGATTGAAGGCAGGTCACAGTCCTTGGTCAAGCCAAGGTGACCAGTTGAGCCGGTGACGAAGACGCCAACGTCGCAGTTGATCTGCAGGTGAGCCATTGATCTTTTGCCGATCACACAGCGGAACTCTCAATGAAAGCACCATTGTCATTGTTAAAACAGGCAGATCTCGGGGTAGGGGGTCCCGAGCTGTGGATTCTCGGATCAATGGTAACAGGAACGAAGGAGATGATGTTTTACCCAGGTTCGGGCCCTCTTGATGGAGGTAAAACCCTACGTCCTGCTCTTGTTTATATTGATGGAGTATCAAGTACAGAGTTGATCTGTCGTGAGATCATATGTTGTGGTCTAAAATCTAAGGGTATAATCAATAATGTCATAATGATCTATCGACTAGCCTGGCCTCGGCTTATATAATGTACCGGAGGCCTAGGATAACAAGAGTCCTAGTCGATTACGTTGGTGGAGAGGAGTCCTTGTCTTGATCATCAAGTCTTGTGGAATATTCCTTGAATGTGGCATGGGCTGCCTGAAGTGGCCCATGAGTAAACCGCCATTGGGGTCCTTGGCCCGATCCATCAGGTCGGGAGACAACGTGGTGAGTATCCCCTAGTCCAGGACACCGTCATTCACCCCGACCAGTAGAGCAAAGATTTGCTCCTCAACCTACTGAACCTACTGAAAGTGTTTACTTTGAAATTCCTTTGGGTATGATAGAGAAACTGCTAGCTAATCCTTTTACAGGAGATGGAACATTACATCCCGATATGCACCTAATCTATGTGGATGTAGTTTGTGGATTATTTAAGCTTGCAGTTATGCCCGAGGATGTTATCAAGAAGATCTTTCATTTATATTTGAAGGGAAAGGCATTGACATGGTTTAGGCTATGTGATGATATTAGATCATGGAACTACAACCGATTGAAATTGGAATTTCATCAGAAGTTTTATCCTATGCATCTGGTTCATCATGATCGTAATTATATATATAATTTTTGGCCTAGTGAAGGAGAAAGTATCACTCAAGCTTGGAGGAGGCTTAAGTCAATGTTATATTCATGCCCCAATCATGATCTCTCAAGAGAAATTATTGTTCATAATTTTTATGCTCGACTTTCTCTCAATAATCGCTCCATGCTCGATACTTCTTGTACTAGTTCTTTTATGATGAATACTATTGAATTCAGATGTGATTTATTGGAAAGAATTAAACGCAACTCTGAAGATTGGGAACTCGACGAAGGTAGGGATTCAGGTATAACACCTAAGTTTGATTGTGTTAAATCTTTTATGGATACCGATGCTTTTCGTGAATTTAGCACTAAATATGGACTTAACTCTGAGATAGTAGCTTCTTTCCGTGAATTATTTGCTACTCATGTTGATCTCCCTAAGGAGAAGTGGTTACTGATTTTTTTTGTTCTTGCTTCCCCACAAGAAGACTTTACTCCCATTATATTCGGCAGACCCTTCCTGAATACTGTTAATGCTAAGATAGACTACGAAAAAGATATTGTTACTGTTGGTTTAGGGGATATGTCTCATGATTTTAATGTTACTGAATTTCATAGACAACCCCATGATAAAGAATTGCCTAATAAAGATGAAATTATTGGTCTTACTTCTATTGTCGTGCCTCCTAATGACCTTTAGAACAATATTTGCTAGACCATGAAAATGATATGTTTATGAATGAAAGAAGGGAAATAGATGAAGTATTCTTTAAATAGGGACCTATTTTGAAACATAACTTGCCTGTTGAAATTCCAGGGGATCCTCCTCCACCCAAGGGTGACCCTGTGTTTGAGCTTAAACCATTACCTGATACTCTTAAATATGCTTATCTTGATGAAAAGAAGATATATCCTGTTATTATTAGTGCTAACCTTTCAGAGCAGGAAGAAGAGAAATTATTGAAAACTCTGAAGAAGCATCGTGCTGCTATTGGATATACTCTTGATGATCTTAAGGGAATTAGTCCCACTCTAAGCCAGCACAAAATAAAATTGGAGAAAGACGCTAAGCCGGTTGTTGATCACCAACGACGGTTAAATCCTAAGATGAAAGAAGTGGTAAGAAATGAAATACTAAAGCTTCTGGAGGCAGGTATAATTTATCCTGTTGCTGATAGTCATTGGGTAAGTCATGTCCATTGTGTCCCTAAGAAGGGAGGTATTACTGTTGTTCCTAATGATAAAGACGAATTGATCCCACAAAGAATTGTTACAGGTTATAGAATGGTAATTGATTTCCATAAATTAAATAAAGCTACTAGAAAGGATCATTTGTCTTTACCTTTTATTGATCAAATGCTAGAAAGATTATCCAAACATACATATTTTTGCTTTCTAGACGGTTATTCTGGTTTCTCTCAAATACCTGTGTCGAAAGAGGATTAGGAAAAGACCTCTTTTACTTGCCCTTTCGGTACCTTTGCTTATAGACGTGCCTTTTGGCTTATTGTAACACCCACAATGCAGCTATATCTCCCACGTGTCGGGGCACGACTTAGAGGCATAGCCGCATGGTAGGCATGTCGCAAGAGGGGTAATCTTTACACATCCCATGTACTGAATAAGAAAGGGATAAAGAGTCGGCTTACAATCGCCACTTCACACAATACATAAATATATCATACATCATCCAGAATACAATCATGGTCCGACCACTACGGAACCAAAATAAAGAAAGACCACCCCAAATGCTAGATCCCCGATCGTCCCAACTGGGCTCCTCTACTAATCATCTGGAAAAGAAACATAGTAACGGCCTGAATCCTCGTCGAACTCCCACTTGAGTTCGGTAGCATCCCCTGCACTGGCATCATCGGCACCTCCATCTGTTTGGAAGTACCTGTGAGTCACGGGGACTCAACAATCTCACACCCTCGCGATCAAGACTATTTAAGCTTAAGGGTAGGAAAAGGGTAGTGAGGTGGAGCTGCAGCAAAGCTCTAAGCTTATATGGTGGCTAACTTACGCAAATGAGAGCGAGAAGAGAAGCAAAGCACGGTCGAGAAGCTAATAGTGATCAAGAAGTGATCCTGAAGCTACTTACATTCAAGCATAACACGAGACCGTGTTCTTTTCTCGGACTCCGCCGAAAAGAGACCATCACGGCTACACACGCGGTTGATTCATTTTAATTAAGTTAAGTGTCAAGTTCTCTACAACCGGATATTAACAAATTCCCATCTGCCCATAACCGCGGGCATGGCTTTCGAAAGTTCAAAACCCTGCAGGGGTGTCCCAACTTATCCCATCACAAGCTCTCACGATCAAAGAAGGATATTCCTTCTCCCAGAAAGACCCGATCAGTCTCGGAATCCCGGTTACAAGACATTTTGACAATGGTAAAACAAGACCAACAAAGCCTCCTGATGTGCCGACAAATCCCAATAGGAGTCACACGTATCTCGTTCTCAGGGCACACCGGATGGGCCAGACGTCGGGTTGGCATAGACCCTGGTTGCCCAGGGGGCGCCGGACATCGCCCAGTTTGGACCAACACTCAGAGGAGCACTGGCCCGGGGGTTTAAAATAAAGATGACCCTTGAGTCCACGGAACCCAAGGGAAAAAGGCTTAGGTGGCAAATGGTAAAACCAAGGTTGGGCCTTGCTGGAGGAGTTTTATTCAAGGCGAACTGTCAAGGGGTTCCCATAACACCCAACCATTTAAGGAACGCAAAATCAAGGGATATAACACCGGTATGACGGAAACTAAGGCGGCAAGAGTGGAACAAAACACCAGGCATAAGGCCGAGCCTTCCACCCTTTACCAAGCATATAGATGCATTAAAGTAAATAAGACATAATAATGATATCCCAACAATGTCCATGTTCCCACATGGAACAAACTTCATCTCCACCTGCAACTAGCAACGCTATAAGAGGGTCTGAGCAAAAGCGGTAACATAGCCAAACAACGGTTTGCTAGGAAAAGTGGGTTAGAGGTTTGACATGGCAATATGGGAGGCATGATATAGAAAGTGGTAGGTAGCGCGGCATAGCAATAGAGCGAACAACTAGCAAGCAAAGATAGAAGTGATTTCGAGGGTATGGTCATCTTGCTTGCAAAGTTTTCAGAGTTGACGAAAGCTTGATCCTCGTTAGCGTACTCAACAAGTTCCTCGATCACGTACTCGTCTCCCGGCTCTACCCAAAGCAAGAACACAAGCAAAGGGCCAACAATCAATCACGGTGCAATGCACAAGCAACATGATGCAAAACATGGCATGATATGCAAGACAATGATATGCAATGCATATGCATGCTTCGAAAGGGAAAGAATGAACAAGGCATCAACTTGGCAAACCAAGCATGCCGCCGGAAAGATGAGATGATTTCGGTCGAAATTGATATAAAGATCTCCGGAAACGGAGGCACGGTTTGCAAATGGCAAGCAAAACAAGAAAGGCACAATCCTGCGATTAGCAGCACAATGCTACTTAGCATGCAACAAGAAACTAAGCTACTGCGCTCCAACATATCAACAAGGCATATGGCAGCGATGTACACAAGATGCTTGAAAAAACATGAACACTGAGCTATGGCTAAATCACACAAGAGCATGTTCAAACAAGCATGGAAAAAGTGCAAAAGATATCAGCTTCACAGACTTAGTGAAAATACTAACATGCCAGAAATAACATCAGGAAGCCATGTTTAGAGCAAGCAAACAACATGCTACAGGAACATATCATAGCAATACAAGGAATGGAATGAATCTACTAAATGCATAGCACAAAAGTCCCTTACTGATCATGATCCAAAAAGGCACAGAGGATATGATGGCACCCATGTAAACATAGCAAGTTTCATTACCAGTTTCAGACTTAGCAGAAAACAGAGCACGCCAAAAACAACATTATGAAGGCATCTTTGAGAGCTCAAATCACTCACCAAAAAGCATTGCATGACAAGATAAGCATACTAACAGTAACAAGACATGTTCATGAAGCTAACCATGGCAAGAGCAAGTTCATAGAATGCATGGATCAACAACAACAACCATGGCAAAAATGGATTAACATGTTAACATTCTGCCTGGAACATTTTATAGCAAAAGTAGAGCAATACTAAGACATGCTAGGGCACTCCATAATTGCAAACATGGGCATGGATGGATAGAGCATAACCATATGTCCAAAACACCCTTACTAAAGATACTCAAAACAAGCATGGATCTCACTGTAGCATCATGTTTACATGGCATAAAAATAACAGCAGGAAAATGACTTGGTAAAATCCCAAGTCCCTGAAAACAGCAATATCACGAGGCCTAGTTTGCATGCTTGTGCTAGTCACCACATTGACCACAAAAATACATGGAAATCACCCCTCTAAATATGGCATGGCATAGTTCAAAACACATGTAGAGCTCATGTCCATAAGAAGCACACATCAAATGTGACAAAAATGACAAATCACCCTAATCTGATAAGTAGCAGCAGTAAACAATTTATAGCACTCTTGCATCAATGATTTGGGCATCAAGATGGACTCAAACAAGCATGTCACAATGGAATGAAATGAAGAGCATCTCCCAATGAACATTTTGATATATCATGCGCATGAAACAAAGCTACGGTCATGAAGTTATGATGCAACGAACAGGGCAATAATATGTTACAGGTAAAAGACTTAGAGGAAAAAACGACCTCCGAGATATATCTAGGGTTTGACTTTGGCACGGATGTCGAGGCAGGGCCGGAGTGCTTGTCGGAGTTGACGAGGACGGCGGACGGAGTTGCAGGGAGCTCGCCGGAGGAGAGAGCTCGAGCGCGGGGCGACGGACAGCGCCGGCGAGGCGCGGGTGACGGCGGCCGGGCGGCGGCGTGATCCGGCGCGGAGGCGAGGCACGGTGGTGCGGGTCGGCGACGGGAGGAGCTCACGGCGCAGCGGCGGAGACGTCGGCGGCGAGGACTTGCGAGGCGGCGGCGCGGGCGCGCGATGCGCGGGGCGGCGGCGGCGGAGATCCGGGCTCGCGCGGGCCCCGAATGGGCCGGGGTGGGCCGCGCGGCGGAGGATCCGGCGGGGACAGGTGGCGGCGCGTCACTGGCTCGGGGCGGCGGCGTGAAATGTCCGGTGGGCGGTGGACATGTCCGGCGGCGCGGAGGGAGTTGGATCTAGGGTTTCAACCGTGAATTTGGAGGGGGAGATGCATTTATATAGGTAGAGGGAGTTTGGAGTGTCCAAATGGAGTGTAGTTTTCGCCCACACGATCGTGATCCGACGACGGAGGACATGGAAGTGGTTTGGAAGGGTTATTGGTCCGTTTTGGAGGGGTGTTGGGCTGCAACACACACGAGGTCTTTGCGATTCCCCGGTTAACCGTTGGAGTATCAAACGGACTCCAAATGGCACGAAATTTGATAGGCGGTCTACCGGTGGTGTACCAAGGCCACTTGGCAAATCTCGGTCCATTCCGAAAACGTTTAACACACGCTCATGAAAAGAGGCAAGAGATGCACACCAGTGCACGTAGGAGTGTCCGATTGCAAAACGGACAACAGGGAAAATGCTCGGATGCATGAGACGAACACGTATGCAAATGCGATGCACATGATGACATGATATGAAATGCATGACATGAACAAAATGCAAAACGAAGACAAAAACCCAACCACGAAGGGAATCTCATAACTTAAAGCCGGAAATGGCAGAGTCGGAGATACAAATATGGCAAGTTACATCCGGGGTGTTACACTTATGCAATGCACTTGCTACTTTTCAAAGATGTATGACTGCTATATTTTCTGACTTCTGTGAAAAGATTGTTGAGGTTTTCATGGATGATTTCCCCGTGTATGGAACCTCTTTTGATGATTGCTTAAGCAACCTTGATCGAGTTTTGCAGAGATGTGAAGAAACTAATCTTGTCTTGAATTGGGAGAAGTGCCACTTTATGGTTAATGAAGGTATTGTCTTGGGGCATAAAATTTCTAAAAGAGGTATTGAAGTTGATAAAGCTAAAGTTGATGCTATTGAAAAGATGTCGTGTCCTAAGGACATTAAAGGTATAAGAAGTTTCCTTGGTCATGCCGGTTTTTATAGGAGGTTCATTAAAGACTTCTCAAAAATTTCTAGGCCTCTGACTAATCTCTTGCAAAAAGATGTTCCTTTTGTCTTTGATGATGATTGTGTAGAAGCATTTGAAATACTTAAGAAAGCCTTTATTTCTGCACCTATTGTTCAGCCACCTGATTGGAATTTACCCCTTGAAATTATGTGTGATGCTAGTGATTATGTTGTAGGTGCTGTTCTAGGACAAAGAATTGATAAGAAATTAAATGTTATCCAATATGCTAGTAAAATTCTAGACAGTGCCCAGAGAAATTATGCTACTACTGAAAAAGAATTTTTAGCAGTTGTATTGGCTTGTGATAAGTTCAGACCTTATATTGTTGATTCTAAAGTAACTGTTCACACTGATCATGCTGCTATTAAATACCTTATGGAAAAGAAAAATGCTAGACCTAGACTTATTAGATGGGTTCTCTTGCTACGAGAATTTGATTTGCATATTATTGATAGAAAGGGAGCTGAGAACCCCGTTGTAGACAACTTGTCTAGGTTAGAAAATGTTCTTGATGACCCACTCCCTATTGTTGATAGTTTTCCTGATGAACACTTAGCTATCATAAATGCTTCTCGTACTGCTCCATGGTATGCTGATTATGCTAATTACATTGTTGCTAAATTTATACCACCTAGTTTCACATACCAGCAAAAGAAAAAGTTTTTCTATGATTTAAGACATTACTTCTGGGATGACCCACACCTTTATAAAGAAGGAGTAGATGGTGTTATTAGATGTTGTGTTCCTGAGCATGAACAGGAACAGATCCTACGCAAGTGTCACTCCGAGGCTTATGGAGGACACCACGCTGGAGATAGAACTGAACATAAGGTATTGCAATCCGGTTTTTATTGGCCTACTGTTTTCAAAGATGCCCGTAAGTTTGTCTTGTCTTGTGATGAATGTCAAAGAATTGGTAATATTAGTAGACGTCAAGAAATGCCTATGAACTATTCACTTGTTATTGAACCATTTAATGTTTGGGGCTTTCATTATATGGGACCATTTCCTTCGTCTAATGGGTATACACATATTTTAGTTGCTGTTGATTACGTAACTAAGTGGGTAGAAGCTATTCCAACTAGTAGTACTAATCATAACACATCTATTAAGATGCTTAAAGAAGTTATTTTTCCGGGGTTTGGAGTCCCTAGATACTTAATGACTGATGGTGGTTCACATTTTATTCATGGTGCTTTTCGTAAAATGCTTGCTAATTATGATGTTAATCATAGAATTGCCTCTCCATACCACCCACTGTCTAGTGGTCACGTAGAATTGAGTAATAGAGAGATTAAATTAATTTTGCAAAAGGCTGTTAATAGATCTAGAAAGAATTGGTCCAAGAAACTTGATGATGCATTATGGACCTATAGAACTGCATATAAAAATCCTATGGGTATGTCTCCGTATAAAATGGTTTATGGAAAAGCATGTCACTTACCTCTCGAACTAGAACATAAGGCATATTGGGCCATTAAAGAGCTCAATTATGATTTCAAACTTGCTGGTGAGAAGAGACTATTTGACATTAGCTCACTTGATGACTGGAGAGCCCAGGCCTATGAGAATGCCAAATCGTTTAAAGAAAAAGTTAAAAGATGGCATGACAAAAGGAGCGAAAAGCATGCGTTTAATGTAGGTGATTATGTATTGTTATACAACTCTCGTTTAAGATTTTTTGCAGGAAAACTCATCTCTAAATGGGAAGGTCATTACGTTATCGAGGAGGTCTATTGTTCCGGTGCCATAAAAATCAACAACTTCGAAGGCACAAATCCGAAGGTGGTGAATGGTCAAAGAATCAAACATTATATCTTAGGTAATCCCATAAATGTTGAAACCAATGTTATTGACACTGTAACCCCGGAGGAGTACATAAGGGACATGCTACCTCTTGAGCATGCATTGGTTTCCCTTGAAGAGGAAAGGGTGATGCAGCAAAGTAGCGTAAGTATTTCCCTTAGTTTTTTAGAACCAAGGTATCAACCAGTAGGAGACTACAGGCAAATCCCTCGTACTTGCACAAACAATCAAGAACCTTGCAACCAACGCGATAAAGGGGTTGTCAGTCCCTTCACGGCCACTTGCAAAAGTGAGATCTGATAAAGATAATAAGATAAATATTTTTGGTATTTTTGTTGTATAGATTGAAAGTAAAGATTGCAAGATAAACGGTGACAGAAATTAGCAAGTTGAAGGGAAAATAATATGATGGAGAATAGACCCGAGGGCCATAGGTTTCACTAGTGGCTTCTCTCAAGATAGCATAATCTACGGTGGGTGAACAAATTACTGTCGAGCAATT
Organism: Triticum dicoccoides; assembly: GCF_002162155.2. Classification (NCBI taxonomy): domain Eukaryota; kingdom Viridiplantae; phylum Streptophyta; class Magnoliopsida; order Poales; family Poaceae; genus Triticum; species Triticum dicoccoides. The sequence continues at coordinate 76,804,071 of NC_041390.1, forward strand.
GATAGAAAAGTGCATAGTTATGAGAATATCTAGGCATGATCATGTATATAGGCATCACGTCCGTGACAAGTAGACCGAAACGATTCTGCGTCTACTACTATTACTCCACACATCGACCTCTATCTAGCATGCATCTAGAGTATTAAATTCATAAGAACAGAGTAACGCATTAAGCAAGATGACATGATCTAGAGGGATAAACTCAAGCAATATGATATAAACCCCATCTTTTTATCCTCGATGGCAACAATACAATATGTGCCTTGCTGCCCCTGCTATCACTTGGAAAGGACACCGCAAGATTGAACCCAAAGCTAAGCACTTCTCCCATTTCAAGAAAGATCAATCTAGTAGGCCAAACCAAACTGATAATTCGAAGAGACTTGCAAAGATATTTAAATCATGCATATAAGAATTCAGAGAAGAATCAAATATTGTTCATAGATAATCTTAAACCCACAATTCATCGGATCTCAACAACACACCGTAAAAAGAATTACATCGAATAGATCTCTGAGAGAATCAATGAGAACTTTGTATTGAGATCCAAAGAGAGAGAGGAAGCCATCTAGCTAATAACTATGGACCCGAAGGTCTGTGGTAAACTACTCACACATCATCGAAGAGGTTATGGTGTTGATGTAGAAGCCCTCCGTGATCGATTCCCCCTCCGGTGGAGCGCCGAAAAAGGCGCCAAGATGGGATCTCATGGGTATAGAAGGTTGCCGCGGTGGAAATAGGGTTTCGTGGTGCTCCTGGATGTTTTCAGGGTATATGAGTATATATAGGTGAAAGAAGTAGGTCGGTAGAGCGACGAGGGTCCCACGAGGGTGGGGGCGCGCCCTCCTGCCTCGTGGCTTCCTCGCTGCTTCCTTGACGTCCACTCCAAGTCTCCTGGATTGCGTTTGTTCCAAAAAACGATCCTCACGAAAGTTTCATTCCGTTTGGATTCCGTTTGATATTCCTTTTCTGCGAAACACTGAAATAGGCAAAAAAAAATAGCAATTTGCACTGGGCCTTCGGTTAATAGGTTAGTCCCAAAAATAATATAAAAGTGCATAATAAAGCCCATTAAACATCCAAAACAGATAATATAATAGCATGGAACAATCAAAAATTATAGATACGTTGGAGACGTATCAGGACACTGTCCAGAATGTTTCAGACTCCGAAAAGGAATAGGTATGTGGTACGGTAAGTACACCGACTCCAAAACAGTTCTAATAGCAATTTTTCTCCATTTTGGAATTTTTAAAAAAGGAAAATAAGAAGTAGTCTGAAAGGGACACGAGGCATCCACGAGGGTGTAGAGTGCGCCCTACCCCCCTAGGCGCGCCCCCTTGCCTCGTGGGCACCTCATGTGCCCTCCGGACTCCGTTTTCTTGCACAATACTTCTTTTGGTCGGTAAAAATTCATTATATAATCTCCCGAAGGTTTTGACCACGGTACCACGACAAAATACTCTGCTTTTGTTTCCAGCTGTTTTTTTTGACAGATCCAGATCACCATGATGTCTTCAAGCGCCCCCAAGGACAAATATTTCGAGAAGGTCATCAACCCCTACCTCGGGAGGTGCTGCAACACCCTCAAACCATTGAGATGCATGAGGGGGTGCTGCACATCCACGATGTTGAGGGACCAAGGAGGACCGGAAGCATGGAGACAAGACTCGAAGCAATGGAGCAACAAGTTTTCAAGTGCTAGGCGATGGTGGAACACGGACTCAACGCCAACCACATGATGATCATGGAGTTCACCAACAACCACAAGCTGGATGCCAAGAACATTGGGGAGACCATCTTCAAGCTTCACGAGAAAATCGAGCACCTCCAAGCCCACATCTATGACCTGCAAAACCAAAACTGTGATTATGAATATAGATTCAAGAGGATGAGTTTGGCTGCAGATTTGAGGATCCCAGAGACTCGATCATCCTTCTATGATGGTGATCCTATTCCTTGGAAGATGGAAGACAAGCCTACATCGTCAACAACTCTGTCATCACCACCTCCGAAGAAAGAGACATAAATACATGGGTATGGGCACTCCCCTTGGCAACTACCAAGCTTGGGGGAGGTGCCCCGGTATCGTATCACCATCACACTTCTATCTTTACCGTTTTTCTTAGTTCGATCCTATTGGTTATATCTTGATCTAGTAGAATAAAGTTTAGTATGATCTAGCTTTGAGTTTCGTGTTGATCCTTATCTACATAATCGAGTCGTGAGCTATATATAATAAAGATTAGTCTTGAGTCGAGGGCTTGGTTATTTACTGTGATCTTGAGGGAATGATGTCTACTACACAACCTTCTTCTTGTAGACGTTGTTGGGCCTCCAAGTGCAGAGGTTTGTAGGACAGTAGCAAATTTCCCTCAAGTGGATGACCTAAGGTTTATCAATCCGTAGGAGGCATAGGATGAAGATGGTCTCTCTCAAGCAACCCTGCAACCAAATAAGAAAGAGTCTCTTGTGTCCCCAACACACCCAATACAATGGTAAATTGTATAGGTGCACTAGTTCGGCGAAGAGATGGTGATACAAGTGGTATATGGATAGTAGATATGAGTATTTGTAATCTGAAATTATAAAAACAGCAAGGTAACAAGTGATAAAAGTGAGCGTAAATGGTATTGCAATGCGTTAAAACAAGGCCTAGGGTTCATACTTTCGCTAGTGTAAGTTCCCTCAACAATACTAACATAATTGGATCACATAACTATCCCTCAACATGCAACAAAGAGTCACTCCAAAGTCACTAATAACGGAGAACGAACAAAGAGATTATGGTAGGGTATGAAACCACCTCAAAGTTATTCTTTCCAATCAATCTGTTGGGCTATTCCTATAAGTGTCACAAACAGCCCTAGAGTTCGTACTAGAATAACACCTTAAGACACAAATCAACCAAAACCCTAATGTCACCTAGATACTCCAATGTCACCTCAAGTATCCGTGGGTATGATTATACGATATGCATCACACAATCTCAGATTCATCTATTCAACTAACACAAAGGACCTCAAAGAGTGCCCCAAAGTTTCTACCGGAGAATCACGATGAAAACGTGTGCCAACCCCTATGCATAGGTTCCCAATGTCACGAAACCCGCAAGTTGGTCACCAAAACATACATCAAGTGGCACGTGGTACCCCATTGTCACCACAGATACGCACGGCAAGACATACATCAAGTGTTCTCAAGTCTTTAAAGACTCAATCCAATAAGATAACCTCAAAGGGGAAACTCAATCCATTACAAGAGAGAAGAGGGGGAGGAGAAACATAAGATCCAACTATAATAGCAAAGCTCGCGATACATCAAGATCGTGCCAAATCAAGAACACGAGAGAGAGAGAGAGAGAGAGAGAGATCAAACACATAGCTACTGGTACATACCCTCAGCCCCGAGGGAGAACTACTCCCTCCTCGTCATGGAGAGCACCGGGATGATGAAGATGGCCACCGGAGAAGGATTGCCCCCTCCAGCAGGGTGCCGGAACGGGTCTAGATTGGTTTTCGGTGGCTACATAGGCTTCTGGCGGCGGAACTCCCGATCTATGTTGCGTTCTGGAAGTTTTAAGGTATATGGAGATATATAGGCATAAGAAGCACGTCAGGGGAGCCACGGGGGCCCCACGAGGCAGGGGGGTGCACCCCCCACCCTCGTGGGAAGCTCCCGTATCTTCTGACGTGGGGTCCAAGTCCATCAGGTGTGTTTCCTTCCAAAAATAACTTCTCAAGTTGATTTCGTTCCGTTTCGACTCCGTCTGATATTCCTTTTCTTCAAAACACTAAAATAGGCATAAAACAGCAAATCTGGGATGGGCCTCCGGTTAATAGGTTAGTCCCAAAAATAATATAAAAGTGGATAATAAAGCCCAATATTGCCCAAAACAGTAGATAATATAGCATGGAGCAATCAAAAATTATAGATACATTGGAGACGTATCAAACATCCTCAAGCTTAATTCCTGCTCGTCCTCGAGTAGGTAAATGATAAAAAAGATAATTTTTGATGTGGAATGCTAGTTGGCATAGTTTCAATGTAATTCTTCTTAATTGTGGCATGAATATTCAGATCCGAAAGATTCAAGACAAAAGTTCATATTGACATAAAAATAATAATACTTCAAGCATACTAATAAAGCAATTATGTCTTCTCAAAATAACATAGCCAAAGAAAGTTATCCCTACAAAATCATATAGTCTGGCTATGCTCCATATTCACCACACAAAATATTTAAATCATGCACAACCCCGATGACAAGCCAAGCAATTGTTTCATACTTTTGATGTTCTCAAACTTTTTCAATCTTCACGCAATACATGAGCGTGAGCCATGGATATAGCACTATAGGTGGAATAGAGTGGTGGTTGTGGAGAAGACAAAAAGGAGAAGATAGTCTCACATCAACTAGGCATATCAACGGGCTATGGAGATGCCCATCAATAGATATCAATGTGAGTGAGTAGGGATTGCCATGCAACGGATGCACTAGAGCTATAAATGTATGAAAGCTCAACAAAAGAAACTAGTGGGTGTGCATCCAACTTGCTTGCTCACGAAGACCTAGGGCAATTTTGAGGAAGCCCATCATTGGAATATACAAGCCAAGTTCTATAATGTAAAATTCCCACTAGTATATGAAAGTGACAACATATGAGACTCTCTATATGAAGAACATGGTGCTACTTTGAAGCACAATATATGAGACTCGCTATATCATGGTGCTACTGTGAAGCACAAGTGTGGAAAAAGGATAGTAGCATTGCCCCTTTTTATTTTATTTTTTATTTTTTTATTTTTTTATTTGGCCTTTCTTTTTTATGGCCTTTCTCTTTTTTTTATTTGGCCTTTCTTTTTTTTATTTGGCCTTTCTTTTTTTATTTGGGACAATGCTCTATTAATGATGATCATCACACTTCTATTTATTTACAACTCAATGATTACAACTCGATTCTGAAACAAAGTATGACTCTATATGGATGCCTCCGGCGGTGTACCGGGATATGCAATGAATCAAGAGTGACAGGTATGAAGAAATTATGAACGGTGGCTTTGCCACAAATACTATGTCAACTACATGATCATGCTAGCAATAGGACAATGATGAAGCGTGTCATAATAATGGAATGGTGGAAAGTTGCATGGAAATATATCTCGGAATGGCTATGGAAATGCCATAATAGGTAGGTGTGGTGGCTGTTTTGAGGAAGGTATATGGTGGGTTTATGGTACCGGCGAAAGTTGCGCGGTACTAGAGAGGCTAGCAATGGTGGAAGGGTGAGAGTGCGTATAATCCATGGACTCAACATTAGTCATAAAGAACTCACATACTTATTGCAAAAATCTATTAGTTATCGAAACAAAGTACTACGCGCATGCTCCTAGGGGGGTAGATTGGTAGGAAAAGACCATCGCTCGTCCCTGACCGCCACTCATAAGGAAGGAAATCAATAAATAAATCATGCTCCGACTTCGTCACATAACGGTTCACCATACATGCATGCTACGGGAATCACAAACTTCAACACAAGTATTTCTCAAATTCATAACCACTCAACTAGCATGACTCTAATATTATCACCTCCATATCTCAAAACAATTATCAAGTATCAAACTTCTCTGAGTATTCAACACACTCATAAGAGAATTTTATTATTCTTGAATACCTAGCATATTAGGATTTTAAGCAAATTACCATGCTATTTAAGACTCTCGAAATAATCTAAGTGAAGCATGAGAGTTCATCTATTTCTTCAAAATCAAATTACCACCATGCTCTAAAAGATATAAGTGAAGCATTAGAGCAAATGACAAACTACTCCGAAAGATATAAGTGAAGATCAATGAGTAGTCGAATAATTATGCAACTATGTGAAGACTCTCTAAAATTTAATAATTTCAGAACTTGGTATTCTATTCAAACAGAAAGCAAAGCAAAATAAAATGACATTCTAAGAATAGCAAAAATCATGTGAAGAAGCAAAAACTTAGGATCAACCGATACTAACCGATAGTTGTTGAAGAAGAAAGGTGGGATGACAACCGGGGCATCCCCAAGCTTAGATGCTTGAGACTTCTTGAAATATTATCTTGGGATGCCTTGGGCATCCCCAAGCTTGAGCTCTTGTGTCTCCTTAATTCCTCTCATATCACGGTCTCCCTAAATCTCAAAAGCTTCATCCACACAAAACTCAACAAGGACTCGTGAGATAAGTTAGTATAAACCATTGCAAAAACCTTATCATACTCTACTGTAGAAAATCACTAAAATTATCATTCAACATTGCATACTAAATGCCTCTGCATGTTTAATAGTCCTATCCTCAAATAGAATCATTAAAGAAGCAAACATATGCAAACAATGCAAACATAACAGCAATCTGCCTAAACAGGATAGTCTGTAAAGAATGCTGCACCATACATACTTCCCTAGCTCCAAAAATTATGAAAGAAAATTCCCACTTTAGTAAATTTATCAGAGCTTAATATGCAAAAGGTTTCAACATTTTATCTCATTCTGACTTTTCTAGGGAATTATTGCAACAGCGGTAAACTTTCTGTTTTCAAACAACAACATGTGGACTTCTAACATACGCATAGTAAAGGCTGTCAATGCCAATTTTCTTAAAATAAAGGATGAAAAACATTTTTCTAAATAACAGCATGCAAATCCTAACAAAATAAATTGACGCTCCAAGCAAAACACATATCATGTGGTGAATAAAAATATAGCTCCAAGTAAAGTTACCGATGAACGAAGACGAAGGAGGGGATGCCTTCCGGGGCATCTCCAAGCTTAGGCTCTTGGTTGTCCTTGAATATTACCTTGGAGTGCATTGGGCATCCCCAAGCTTAGGCTCTTTCCACTCCTTATTCCATAGTCCATCAAATCTTTACCCAAAACTTGAAAACTTCACAACACAAAGCTTAACAGAAAACTCGTAAGCTCCGTTAGCGAAAGAAAACAAAACACTAATTCAAGGTACTGTAATGAACTCATTATTTATTTATATTGGTGTTAAACCTACTGTATTCCAACTTATCTATGGTTTATAAACTATTTTACTAGCCATAGATTCATCAAAATAAGCAAACAATACATCGAAAACAAAATCTGTCAAAAACAGAACAGTCTGTAGTAATATGAATCAAACGTATACTTATGGAACTCATAAAATTCTCAAATAAATTGCTGGACCTTAGGAATTTATCTATTAATCATCTGAAAAAAGAATTAACTAAATATCACTCTCCAAATAAAAATGGCAGCAATTCTCGTGAGCGCTAAAGTTTCTGTTTTTTACAGCATGATCAACAAGACTTTCCCCAAGTCTTCCCAAAGGTTCTACTTGGCACGAACACTATTAAACACATAAAACCACATATAAACAGAGGCTAGATGAATTATTTATTACTAAACAGGAACAAAAAGCAAGGAACAAAAATAAAGTTGGGTTGCCTCCCAACAAGCGCTATCGTTTAATGCCCCTAGCTAGGCATGACGATTTCAATGATGCTCACATAAAAGATAAGAATTGAAACATAAAGAGAGCATAATGAAGAATATGACTAGCGCATTTAAGTCTAACATACTTCCTATGCATAGAGATTTTGTGAGCAAACAACTTGTGGTAAAAATAATCAACTTGCATAGGAAGGTAAAACAAGCATAACTTCAAAACTTTAAGCACATAGAGAGGAAACTTAATATTATTGCAATTACTACAAGCATAAATTCCTCCCTCATAATAATTTTCAATAGCATCATGAATGAATTCAACAATATAACCAGAACCTAAAGCATTCTTTTCATGATCTACAAGCATGCAAAATTTACTACTCTCCACATAAGCAAAATTCTTCTCATTCGGAATAGTGGGAGCAAACTCAACAAAACAACTATCATGTGATTGAAAATTAAGATCAAGATGACAAGTTTCATGGTTATCATTGTTCTTTAAAGCATAGTCATCACAATAATCATCATAGATAGGAGGCATGCTTTTATCATAATAAATTTGCTCATCAAAGCTTGGGGGACAAAAAATATCATCTTCATCAAACATAGCTTCCCCAAGCCTGTGGCTTTGCATATCATTAGCATCATGGATATTCAAGGAATTCATACTAACAACATTGCAATCATGCTCATCATTCAAATATTTAGTGCCAAATTTTTTATAGATTTCTTCTTCTAGCACTTGAGCACAATTATCCTTTCCATCATACTCACGAAAGATATTAAAAAGATGAAGCGTATGAGACAAACTCAATTCCATTTTTTTATAGTTTTCTTTTATAAACTAAACTAGTGATAAAACAAGAAACTAAAAGACTCGATTGTAGGATCTAAAGATATACCTTCAAGCACTCACCTCCCCGGCAACGGCGCTAGAAAAGAGCTTAGTTGACGGGGTGTGTTAGTGCCGCTTTCCTTGCCTCCCCGGCAACGGCGCCAGAAAAGAGCTTGATGTCTACTACACAACCTTCTTCTTGTAGACGTTGTTGGGCCTCCAAGTGCAGAGGTTTGTAGGACAGTAGCAAATTTCCCTCAAGTGGATGACCTAAGGTTTATCAATCCGTAGGAGGCGTAGGATGAAGATGGTCTCTCTCAAGCAACCCTGCAACCAAATAACAAAGAGTCTCTTGTGTCCCCAACACACCCAATACAATGGTAAATTGTATAGGTGCACTAGTTTGGCGAAGAGATGGTGATACAAGTGGTATATGGATAGTAGATATGAGTATTTGTAATCTGAAATTATAAAAACAGCAAGGTAACAAGTGATAAAAGTGAGCGTAAACGGTATTGCAATGCGTTGAAACAAGGCCTAGGGTTCATACTTTCGCTAGTGTAAGTTCCCTCAACAATACTAACATAATTGGATCACATTGGTTCACATAACTATCCCTCAACATGCAACAAAGAGTCACTCCAAAGTCACTAATAGCGGAGAACGAACGAAGAGATTATGGTAGGGTACGAAACCACCTCAAAGTTATTCTTTCCAATCAATCCGTTGGGCTATTCCTATAAGTGTCACAAACATCCCTAGAGTTCGTACTAGAATAACACCTTAAGACACAAATCAACCAAAACCCTAATGTCACCTAGATACTCAATGTCACCTCAAGTATCCGTGGGTATGATTATACGATATGCATCACACAATCTCAGATTCATCTATTCAACCAACACAAAGGACCTGTAGCGACCCGACCTCAAACGGTCAAGTCTCTGTGTATCTGTGCCATCCCTGGATCGGTATGCTGGCACACACAGTACATCAATGTATATATCAAAGTGCAATCACATGTATAAATAATGTAAAACTGATATATACCTCATAAGTCTTAGCGGAAACAAATAATCGGGTGTGGAGTCCCATCAACGCCATTGGCAGGTTGAGTGTAGACCGTAACCCTGTACCGTACTCTTACTCGTCGGAAGGAACATATCTGCAACATGAGACATTGCAGCCGTGTAGGTCAGTACATTGAATGTACCGGCAAGATCACAATATGAGGAAAGCAGATGATAAAACTATTATATATGCAATATGGCTTTGTGGCTCTGTGTCTGATGTTTTTGCGTAAAAGTTGGTTTTATTTTCCCTACAACAAAGGAATATCAGGAGTCTGTACTACGGAGTTTTCTGTCATGACATGGTTCCGCCAACCGATGTCCCATACCCAAATCATCATAAGTTGCCCACAATTAAATTATCAGTCCGGTGTTGAGAGTTCCGAGATAGATCCAAGTCCAGAGGCTCAAATTGTCTGTAACCGGGGACACGGCTAATCGATTAGGTTTTAACCCTCTGTAGAGGTTTGTACACTTTACCCGCAAGATTCGATCCCTCTCTTTACATTCTCGCACTTCAGGGTGTTTGAGAACAAGATGACCGAAACATGGTCTTCCGAAGAGTTCCTCTGACCACTGTCCGGTGCTCATCCAATCCTACCGTAGTTCTACATCTGCTAGCACCGTCCCAGCCAGAGTCACAACTAAGGTCAACCAAGCCAGAGCCCATAGTGACTTGCAGTTGCACAGGTAAGCTTCCGGGCATGAAGTATTCTTCCGTCTCTTTGAGTCTGGGTGAAGCTTTCCGCAAGATGTCATGGCGCTTCTCCATGCATCCCGGCCAACCACTGGTTTCTCCAGGGTGCCCGTCAACCGTCCTTCACCCAGTAGTGTGTATTGAATTCTTGTCTCGAGTCTTGAAATCTTGAGGAGTCCTGAAGATGCAGTCCTTGCAGATGCCAACATGAAGTTGTCGTCTTTGACGTAAAGTCCTTCATTCTCACCCCACTCCCGAGCACTCATATCAAACCCCGTCTACTACAGTGTAGCATTAAAACTATATACGTCCCGGGCTTGGTAACAGGGAGGTGGGTTCCTACCTCATGCATTCTACTCAACTACAAGAATCAATATCACTACTGGAGAAGTTGTTGCAAGGATGACACTAAATGCAATAAAAATATAGGTATGAAAAACATGGTCAAAGTGAACTTGCCTGGTAAGTTGATGAAGATATTATAACGCTCTCGGAATAAAGGCTTGGTAGAACTATTCGTCACTCCGTTGGAAATCTATTACCAAACATAACATTCATATAAGCAAACATACTAGCAAGCAATTCTAACACTCATAATAAAATCAACAAATAAAAAAATGCAAATCAAAGGGACACCAAATAAAAACTAAGGAAAACTACACCACAAAACTACTAAAGGAAACTGTAAGACATAACACAAAACAATTTTGTCCTAAGTAAAAACTTAACAAAAATTAAAACACTAAACAAATAAGTTAACAGAAAAAAACTAAAATGTAAAACAACTAAGTTAATAGAAAGTATTTTTCATAAAAAATTATTTGCAAAAGGAAACAAATAAAAAGCTTTTATGAAACACTAACTATGACCTAAACAAGTTTTCATACAAAACTAAATAAAATAAATTTTTAAAATAAAAAAATAAACATTTTTCTTTGGTTGACTAACAGAAACAAAACTAAACTTTTCAAGAGTGACAAAAAGAAATAATTTAAAACTAATAAAAACAATAAAGAAAAGACTAAAACAAAACTATAACTAAAAAAATACTGTTTTGCTAAAAACTTAATTTCAAATAAACTAAAAATAAATCACTACATTACTCTGGATAGATAAATCAATAACAAAACCGTAGCAAAAAGAATCAACCAAAAATATTTTATAAAACTCAAGATACGGCCAAATTAGTGATTTGAACAAATTTCATCAAACTCAAAATTTAAACTACTCAAACTTTATATCTAAGGACACAAACAGAAACTTCAATAAATTTTGAATCTAATGCAAAAAGAATCACTCAATTTGGATAAAGACACTAAAAGATATAAGCAATCTAAAATTGAAACTATTTCTATTTTTTAAACAGAAACGAAAATAAACTAAAAAAAACTAGCAGGTACTATGCGTCGGGCTGCTATTGGGCCTAAGCAGTGGGCGATCCAACGCTAAACCACGCTCGGGCGATATATAACTAAACCGTTAACGCGTGTACGAATAAAGGAAAACCAGTGAACCGGTTTAGATATAAACCGAACTAACCGTAAATAAAGCGCACTAAAATTCGATCTAATAAAATAAAACCTAACCATACAGAGATCTAATCTAAGCCATTGAAAAAGGATCGGAGGGAGGAGAAGCTCACCGCGGCGGTGATGAACTCCGGCAAGGTGCTCCGGCTTCGGTGGTCGACGGGGACGGTGCTCCGGTCGTCCGTGAGCTCGGTGAACTCATCGGGAGGATGCAGCGGACGAAGGCGATCACGGTTGTGGCCTCGGTGGAGCTCAAGGACGTCGGAGGAGGACGGCGGTGAGCTCGGGGTGGCGGATGGCGTCGGTGATCAACGGCGATGGCGATTCGGTGGTTTTGAGGCTCAGGCGAGTTGTTGGGAAGGTGTAGTCGATGGAGGGGATCACGATGGTGGTGGCGGCAGGTCTCGGGGAGGTCGGAGGCGGGCTCTAGGGCATCAATGGTGCGGCGGCGGTGCTCGGCTCCGACGAGAGATTACGGGCGAGGCAAAGGGTTTCGGCGAGGGGAAAGGATGGGAACGGGTCGAGGGGAGGAGTATATATAGGGAGAAGAGACTTGGAGCAGGGGGCGGATCGGAAGATCGCGATCCCGAGAAGTTCGGGATTCCGGCAGCGGCGATGCCCTGCGTGGCTTGCGGGAGGAGGAAGAAGGGCGCGGGCGGGGCGATCGGGCAGTGGGACCCAGCGGTCAGCGGCACAGGGCGAGCGAGGAGGGACCGGGCGACCGACGCGAAGGGGCTCCGGGCGTGCGAGTGGCTGCTGGGCCAGCCTGGCGCGTAGATGGGCCGAGGGAGAGCGAGAGAGAGAAAGTTAGGTGGGCCTTTGGTCCGTTGGCTTCGGCTATTTTTTTTATAAAGCACAGACAAGAAAACTAAATAAAGGAAAAACAATAATACTTTTATATAGACATATTATATATCAAAATGTTCAGCAAGAGAAATCCTAAAAGTTGAACTATTTCTAAACTCCAAATAAAATCAACAAGAATTAAAATAAGGCAAATAGTGCTACTGTTGCAATAAAACACAATAAAAAACATTTTTAAAATATCAAAATTATTTCAAATCTAACTTTCTCCATTTTTCTAATGTAGGGAATCATTTTACCCTATTTTCCATATAGTTTAATTTTGGAGAAAAATAATTTGAAATAAAACCAAATAACTCCAAATGGTTTTGAATTTAAAATTCAAACCATCTTCAAACTTCCAACTCATATTTCATATACTTGGAAGAAGTCATGTTTTCTTCACTCAAGGTTATTGTGATGAAATGAATTTGAATTTCATTGAGATCAAATGCAAGGATGAAAGTTTGGGAAGTCATTTCATTCCCTCTCATTTAACTTTCAAAAAAAAATCCAAATTTCACTCAATCAATCACTCATCAATCAAACAATAATATATTTTAATTATTATAACTTTCCAAAATTTAGAATTTTGGGATGTTACAGGACCTCAAAGAGTGCCCCAAAGTTTCTACCGGAGAATCACGACGAAAACGTGTGCCAACCCCTATGCATAGGTTCCCAATGTCACGAAACCCGCAAGTTGGTCACCAAAACATACATCAAGTGGCACGTGGTACCCCATTGTCACCACAGATACGCACGGCAAGACATACATCAAGTGTTCTCAAGTCTTTAAAGACTCAATCCGATAAGATAACCTCAAAGGGGAAACTCAATCCATTACAAGAGAGAAGAGGGGGAGGAGAAACATAAGATCCAACTATAATAGCAAAGCTCGCGATACATCAAGATCGTGTCAAATCAAGAACATGACAGAGAGAGAGAGAGAGATCAAACACATAGCTACTGGTACATACCCACAGCCCCGAGGGAGAACTACTCCCTCCTCGTCATGGAGAGCACCGGGATGATGAAGATGGCCACCGGAGAAGGATTTCCCCCTCCGGCAGGGTGCCAGAACGGGTCTAGATTAGTTATCGGTGGCTACGTAGGCTTTTGGCGACGGAACTCCCGATCTATGTTGCGTTCTGGAAGTTTTAGGGTATATGGAGATATATAGGCAGAAGAAGCACGTCAGGGAGCCACGGGGGCCCCACGAGGCAGGGGGCGCCCCCCCCCACCCTTGTGGGCAGCTCCCGTATCTTCTGACGTGGGGTCCAAGTCCATCAGGTGTGTTTCCTTCCAAAAATAACTTCTCCAGTTGATTTCGTTATGTTTCGACTGTGTCTGATATTCCTTTTCTTCAAAACACTGAAATAGGCATAAAACAGCAAATCTGGGCTGGGCCTCTGGTTAATAGGTTAGTCCCAAAAATAATATAAAAGTGGATAATAAAGCCCAATATTGCCCAAAACAGTAGATAATATAGCATGGAGCAATCAAAAATTATAGATACGTTGGAGACGTATCAGGAATAAAAGAAAAAAAAAGAATAAAAAGAAATAAAGAGATCATATTGATTTTATGGAGAGTAATGACTTCACATATAAAGATTATGATGAATAAAAGTTGTTGAGAGCTGACAAACATAGTTTTGGTCATCGTTGCAATTAATAAGAAGTAATAAAGAAAGAGAGGTTTTTAACATATAAATATACTATCTTGGACATCTTTTATGATTGTGAGCGCTCATTAAAATATGACATGCTAAAAAGTTGATGTTGGACAAGGAAGACAACGTAATGGGTTATGTTTTATTATATCCAAAATAAATTATATCGTCATGGATCATCCAACACGTAGAGCTTGCCTTTCCCCCTCATGCTAGCCAAATTCTTTGCACCAAGTAGAGATACTACTTGTGCTTCCAAATATCCTTAAACCCAGTTTTGCCATGAGAGTCCACCATATCTACCTATGGATTGAGTAAGATCCTTCAAGTAAGTTGTCATTGTTGCAAGCAATAAAAATTTCTCTCTAAATATGTATGATCTATTAGTGTGGAGAAAATAAGCTTTATACGAGCTTGTGATATGGAAGAAATAAAAGCGACAGACTACATAAGAAAGGTCCCTATCACAAGTGGCAATATAAATTGACGTTCTTTTGAATTAAGATTTTGTGCATCCAACCATAAAAGCACATGATAACCCCTGCTTCCCTCTGCGAAGGGCCTATCTTTTAATTTTGTCTTATACATTATATAAGAGCCATGGTGATCTTCACCTTTCCTTTTTACACTTTATCCTTTGGCAAGCACTATGTGTTGCAAAGATCCTTTGGATGTGGCTTTTCATAAAGCATTATTGTTGACGTTACCCTTAAGGTAAAAGGTTGGGAGGCAAAACTATAAGCCCCTATTTTTCTCTGTGTCCGATTAAAACTTCATACCCATAAGTATTGCGTGAGTGTTAGCAATTGTGAAAGACTAAATGATAGTTGAGTATGTGGACTTGCTGAAAAGCTCTTACATTGACTCTTTCCGATGTTATGATAAATTGCAATTGCTTCAATGACTGAGATTATAGTTTGCTAGTTTTTCAATGAAGTTTCTGATTCATACTTGACATTGTGAATAGATTGTTACTTTAGCATAAGAAATCATATGACTATATATATATATATATATATATATATATATATATATATATATATATGTTGCTATTCTAGGAATGATCATGATGCCCTCATGTCCGTATTTTATTTTATCGACACCTCTATCTCTAAACATGTGGACATATTTTTCGATATCGGCTTCCGCTTGAGGACAAGCGAGGTCTAAGCTTGGGAAGTTTGATACATCCATTTTGCATCATGCTTTTATATCGATATTTATTGCATTTATGGGCTGTTATTACACATTATGTCACAATACTTATGTCGTTTCTCTCTTATTTTACAAGGTTTACATGAAGAGGGAGAATGCCGGCAGCTGGAATTCTGAGCTGGAAAAGGAGCAAATATTAGAGACCTATTCTACACAACTCCAAAAGTCCTGAAACTCCACAAAAGTCAGTTTTGGAATATATATAAAATATTGGGTGAAGGAAGCACCAGAGGGGGCCACCCACTGTCCAGGAGGGTGGAGGGCGCGCCCTACCCCCTGGTCGTGCCCCTGCCTCGTGGGCCACCTTAAAGCCCCCCGATGCCCATCTTCTGGTATAAGGTGTCTTTTTCCATGGAAAAAATCAGAAGGAAGCTTTCGGGACAAAGCGCCGCCGTCTCGAGGTGGAACCTTGGCGGAACCAATCTAGGGCTCCGGTGGAGCTGTTCTGCCGGGGAAACATCCCTCCGGGGGGATCGTCACCATCGCCATCACCATCGATCCTCTCATCGGGAGGTGGTCAATATCCATCAACATCTTCACCAGCACCATCTCCTCTCAAACCCTGGTTCATCTCTTGTATCCGATCTTTGTCTCAAAACCTCATATTGGTACGTGTGTGTTGCTAGTAGTGTTGATTACTCCTTGTAGTTGATGCTAGTTGGTTTATTTGGTGGAAGATTATATGTTCAGATCCTTTATGCACATTAATACCCCTCTGATTATGAACATGAATATGATTTGTGAGTAGTTACGTTTGTTCCTGAGGACATGGGAGAAGTCTTGTTATAAGTAGTCATGTGAATTTGGTATTCGTTCGATATTTTGATGAGATGTATGTTGTCTTTCCTCTAGTGGTGTTATGTGAACGTCTACTACATGACACTTTACCATTGTTTGGGGGAGGCATTGAGAAGTAATAAGTAGATGATGGCTTGCTAGAGTGACACAAGCTTAAACCCTAGTTTATGTGTTGCTTCGTAAGGGGCTGATTTGGATCCATATGTTTCATGATATGGTTAGGTTTACCTTAATTCTTATTTCGTAGTTGCGGATGCTTGTGAGGGGGGTTAATCATAAGTGGGATGCTTGTCCAAGCAAGGGCAGTACCCAAGCACCGATCTACCCACATATCAAATTATCAAAGTAACAAACACGAATCATATGAGCATGATGAAAACTAGCTTGACGATAATTCCCATGTGTCCTCAGGAGCGCTTTCCTTTATATAAGAGTTTGTCCAGGCTTGTCCTTTGCTACAAAAATCATTGGGCCACCTTGCTGCACCTTGTTTACTTTTGTTACTTGTTACCCGTTATGAATTACCTTATCACAAAACTATCTGTTATCGATAATTTCAATGCTTGCAGAGAATACCTTACTGAAAACTGCTTGTCATTTTCTTCTGCTCCTTGTTGGGTTCGACACTCTTACTTATCGAAAGGACTATGATAGATCCCCTATACTTGTGGGTCATCACCCTTCCTTGGACAAGCATCCCACTTATGATTAACCCCCCTCGCAAGCATCCGCAACTACGAAAGAAGAATTAAGGTAAACATAACCATAGCATGAAACATATGGATCCAAATCAGCCCCTTACGAAGCAACGGATAAACTAGGATTTAAGCTTCTGTCACTCTAGCAACCCATCATCTACTTATTACTTCCCAATGCCCCCCTAGGCCCAAACAATGGTGAAGTGTCATGTAGTCAACGTTCACATAACACCACTAGAGGAAAGACAACATACATCTCATCAAAATATCGAACGAATACCAAATTCACATGACTACTTATAACAAGACTTCTCCCATGTCCTCAGGAACAAACGTAACTACTCACAAATCATATCCATGTTCATAATCAAAGGGGTATAAATATGCATAAAGGATCTGAACATATAATATTCACCGAATAAACCAACTAGCATCAACTACAAGGAGTAATCAAAACTACTAGCAACCCACAGGTACCAATCTGAGGTTTTGAGACAAAGATCGGATACAAGAGATGAACTAGGGTTTGAGAGGAGATGGTGCTGGTGAAGATGTTGATGGAGATTGACCCTCTCCTGATGAGAGGATTGATGGTGATGACAATGGTGACAATTTCCCCCTCCCAGAGGGATGTTTCCCTGGCACAACAGCTCCGCCGGAGCCCTAGATTGCTTCCGCTAAGGTTCTGCCTCGAGACAGCGGCGCTTCGTCCCAAAAACTTCCTTATGATTTTTTCCAGGGCAAAAGACACCTTATACCAGAAGATGGGCATCGGGGGCTGCCAGGTGGCCCATGAGGCAGGGGGCGCGCCCAGGGTGGAGGGCGCGCCCTCCACCCTCATGGACGGTGGGCGGCCCTCATATGGTGCTTTCTTCGCCCGATATTTTTAATATATTCCAAAACTGACTTTTGTAGAGTTTCAGGACTTTTGGAGTTGTGTAGCATAGGTCTCTAATATTTGCTCCTTTTCCAGCCCAGAATTCCAGCTGCCGGCATTCTTCCTCTTCATGTAAACCTTATAAAATAAGAGAGAAAAGGCATAAGTATTGTGACATAATGTGTAATAACAGCCCATAATGCAATAAATATCGATATAAAAGCATGATACAAAATGGACGTATCACCATAGTATGCTCTAACTTCTTTCGCAGAAGATTGGACGCTGATCTAATGGAATAGTGGACTAATCTGCGTGATCAGGTTCGCGGTACGCACCTGTCGGATGCCCCTGATTCGGTGTATTGGAGACTAAACAAATCGGGCAAATACACTACTAAGTCCATGTATAAGTGGCTCGAAAAACCCCTTAGTGGGTGCAACTTTAGGTGGATTTGGAGAGCTAAAATTCCCCTTATAATCCAAATCTTCCTTTGGCAACTCTCGCAAGATGCAATTCTGACTAGGCAAGTGATGCGGCAACGTAAGTGGCCTGGGAACCCGGTGTGCTCCTTCTGCCAACAAATTGAAACTTCCCAGCATTTGTTCTTTGGCTGCCCTGTTGCCAGAGTTGTTTGGCGATCTATTGGGGTGACTCTTGGGACTGACCTTTGTCCCAGAAACTGTTGGCAGTTTTTTGTGTGGTGCTACTCCTTCCTACCCAGATATGAATCATTCTATACTGTGGCTTTGGGTGCGGTTACTTGGTCTATCTGGCTGGCACGGAATAGTGCTACCTTTGAGAAGATGATTAAATCTCCTTTCGAGATTGTCTTTACGGTGGTCTCTTTTCTTCTATATTGGGCAGGTCTTCAGGTTGGATACGATGTCAAGCAACTTCGAGCAGGGGCGGAGATGATTCGCGGCGGGACTCTGATGCTGATGAGGGCATGTGATACAACTATCAAGATTGGAGACTGAAGCTGATCTTCCCCGGCGCCCATGTTCCTGCTGTTTCTTTTGCCGGTCCGACTGAAGATGCCTGCTGAGTGAGCTACGCTTCCGTGTTACTTGTCATCCTTAAAACTTTTTGGCTTTTGGCTATCTTTTGTAATAGGGCTAGCTCAATGGTGCTGCTAGGTTTTCGCCCCACAGCGCTTGTTTCGATGGCGGGCGAGTGCGGTGGGTTTCCTAGTAGTGCGTTGGACTCGCTCTCTCCTTCTCCCTGTTCTTAGACTCCTATTTGTTTTCAGACTATTGTATTTCCGTTCTAAGTAATGGAAAGGGGGTTAGCCCGGTTCAAAAAAAAAGTTAATCAAATGAACAAGATAAGGATCTGAAGATATCATCACCGTCGGATTTTGCAGAAATATCATCACATCGCCATAATCATGTGGTAAATATCAGAGCATCTATAGCCGGACGTCTCGTACCCTTCTCAAACGTCTGGGTGGCCCACCCGATTGACCCAGACGGACGCCTCAAATGGGTCTCAAATGCCCGGGCTGGGTGACACCCTTCATATCCAGCCCAAAAACGGGGCGGGTATGGGGGCGTCTGGGCGCACCCGGGCACGCCAGCCACGTCGGATCCGGCCCATACTGGCCCACCCGACCCCACATATATTCCTCCTCATCCTATCTTCAGACCAAACCCTAGCCACTTCACTTGACTACCCTCCACTCCCCTCCGCCATCCGAGCTCACCTTCGCGCAGTTCCCAACCTTCTCCGGCATGGCAGGCAATGGATTTGACTCCGACCAGTCCGGATCAATCGACTCGGGTGTCATTCCGTGCGGGTTGGAGGAGGCAATGGCAGTTCACATTGCACTCTGCCGCTCCCGGTAGGACAGCTCCCAGGCGACGGACGGATCTGTCGCCGCGACTCCATTGCGTCGGCTGAATGTGCGCACGAGTCCTTTGGAGCTGGATCCATGCGGCCCCGGCAGCCGGAACCCCTATTCTTCCCCATCGCCGGTCGGATAGACTATGAGTCCCACCAAAAACAGGCAGACCGTCGTGGGAAGGAGAGGATAAGGGCCGTCGAGGCCAGTATCGCGGCGGCTGATGCGGCAGCGAGGGCGGCTGTAGAGGAGGAAGCCATCCGCGCCCGCATTGTGAAGAAACGGCAGTGGAGGAACACGCGCGCCCCTCGGCCCGAGAGCATAATCGGGCGGTCCGTGCTATGGCCGGACTGCCGCCGAAGGAGGAGAAGGCGGACAGTGACGGCGAGGACAGCTCCGACGACGAGCAGATTCGGCTCGATCTGTACTGCGTCTTCGCCCGGTACTTCCGTGCGAAGGACGACAGGGGTGTCATGGCAAATTTTGGTAGTCCGATGGCATGTTTAGTCAGTAGTAATGGAGTAACCGGATGATGTGTGTGCATCGACGTCGTTGCATGGTTTGTATGGATTTGAGATATGATAATTGAGATGATCGGATGCGAATTACATTATTTGAGATGTGTCCGGTCAGCGTCCGCAAGGCGTTTGAGTGGCCAGATTTGTCCATCACGACTATATATATGCTCTCACCAAAAAAAAAAACATGCGGTAAATATCAGAACCTGGTACCAGTAGAACGAGGGGCACGTGAATGTTGCTTGTGCGTGCCAGTACTCATTCACTCAGCAAACACGCATGATGCGCACCCCTCTTTCCGCCCCAAAGCGAAAACGCGCTGCCATTCCCAGAAAAAGCCACCCCCCAATTAATAGCGGAAGGGGAGGAAACCCCTGCCCACGCCATCTCCGCCGTCCATCCACGAACAGCACCGGCATCCGACGGCCCGCGTACCCCCACCACGTCGCGCGGGGCCCACCCCCACCCCCCACCCTCCTCCTCCTGGCTTCCCCCCGTCACCTTCTTTCCTTCCCCCCTCCTTTAT